>NC_091956.1:57935182-58235182 GCF_031021105.1 Erythrolamprus reginae | reverse complement strand
GTCCTGTAAATAGTCAGGACATAAGCCATGTAGGGCTTTATAGGTGATAACCAACATCTTGCATTATGACTGGAGACTAACCCGCAGCCAGTGCAGCACACAGAGTGTTGGTGTTATATAGGCATACCAAAGTAACAGCTCACGCGCTGCATTCTGGACTATCTGTAGTCTCTGAACACTCTTCAAGGGTAGCCCAATGTAGAGTGCATTGCAATAATCAAGATGGGAGGCAATGAAGGCCTGAGTGATTGTGTGCAAAGCCTCCTGGACCAAATAGGGCTGTAACTGGTACACCAGGTGAACCTGGGCAAAGGTCCCCCTGGCCACAGCTGAAAGATGGTGTTTCTTCTATGTACACTGAGAGCATATGCACCAAGACAAATTACTTGTGTGTCCAATCACACTTGGCCAATAAAAATTCTATCTGTGGATTGATGATTGTGACTGGGATGAGTTAGGATGAAGGTGTTGAATGTGGGGGTTTTAGGATGTGGGTTTTATGGTTGGGATTTGTAATTTTTGTATTGATTTTATCCTGTAAGCTGCCCTGAGTCTCCTGCAGAAGGGTGGTCTAGAAATTTGATAAAATAAAACAAAGAAACAAACAAGCAAGCAAACAAATTAACAAATTAACAAATTACTGCAGCTGTTAAGTGAGTAACATGGTTGTTAGATGAATCTGGGCTCCCCACTACTTTGTTTGTCAGAAGGTGGCAAAAGATGATCACATGACCCCAGGACACTGCAACTGTCATAAATACATGCCAGTTACTGTTGTGGTTAGCTCTGGCCCAGCTCCTGCCCCAAGGACTGTGGATGTGGGGGAGACATCCACATGCTGCAGGCCTGTTTTGCCCCCCCCCCAGTGGAATCTGCTGAGGAAGGCTCCTCTGACCAAGAAGACATGAGTGACAGGGAGGAGGAGAGTGTGGCAGACAGCTCAGAAGGAGATCAATTATCTAGCTCCTCCTTGGATTCAGAACAAGAGTTAATGATACAGCCACGCATGCGGAGAGCGATGCATAGGCAACAACAACTGAGAGATTATTATCAAAGAAAATGAGGCCACCTGTGCTTGGGTGGGGCTGTGGTAATTAGTGAGGCTGCTATAAATAGTAGCCTGTGGGTTTGGCCATTGTGGAGGATTATCTGATCGTTGTGTTTCGTGACTGCTTTACTGACTTTGACTTTTTGTGTGCTGATTTTTCCCCGCTTTGAAACTAAACCAGGGCAAAGTGTGTTTCACTTTGTGAAAGCAGAAGGACTGTGAATTGCCTCACAGCTGTATCACAGAACTGATAAGGGACTTGTACAAATTACCAGTTTGTTTGGAGACGAGTACTCTTTGCTATACCAAAAGAGGGCTTAGGTTAAGTGAATTTTCATTATAAAGAATATATATGAACACATTTTCTTCTCTGTTCCACTGTGGCATGAAGTATATATCATAGCCTATACCTAGGGCACCTCCAACACCTTCCTCACTCTAAAGAAAAGGATGTAGCACAACTACAAGGATTGCCCAGAAAGCAATGCACCACATTTTTTCCCCAGCCTGCAGTAATGGTACAAATACGAAACTTTAGATATACCTTATTTGAATTGTCAGGAGTGCTTGTGTAAATTTTGCATTTCTTCAGACAGATAGCGTAGCTGCAGCAGTGTTTCAAAATAGCATGTCAAACAGCGTGTCATCATTGAATTTCTCACTGCGGAGAAAGAAACTGTTGGGAACATTCACAAACGTTTGTGTGCAGTTTATGGAGAATATGCAGTTGAATGAAGTACAGTTAGTCATGGAAGACATTTTGAGGATGACAAAGATGTGATTCGCACAGTGATAAAAACAGAATGTGAAAATCCAATACTAAAACAGCTAAAAACCCTTGTTATAAAACCAATCATACACACAAACATACCATGCATAAATTGTAGAAGCCTAGGGGGAAAGAATATCTTAGTTCCCCCATGCCTGACGACAGAGGTGGGTTTTGAGGAGCTTACAAAAGGCAAGGAGGGTGGGGGCTATTCTAATCTCTGGGGGGAGTTGGTTCCAGAGGGCCGGGGCTGCCACAGAGAAGGCTGTTCCCTTGGGCCCCGCCAAATGACATTGTTTAGTTGATGGGACCTAACTGGTCGCTGGGATTCGTGCGGCAGAAGGCGGGCCCTGAGATAATCTGGCCCGGTGCCATGAAGGACGCCCTGCATTTTCTACAACACTTTGAATTGTGACCGGAAACTGATCGGCAACCAATGCAGACTGCGGAGTGTTGGTGTGAAATGGGCATATTTAGGGAAGCCCATGATTCCTCTCGCAGCTGCATTCTGCACGATCTGTAGTTTCCGAACACTTTTCAAAGGTAGCCCCATGTAGAGAGCATTACAGTAGTCGAGCCTCGAGGTGATGAACAGTTTTTAGAGGTTTTGTATTCCTGTTCTTGTTTTATATTCCTGTTGTGAGCTGCTTAGAGTCCTAGGGAGTTGGGCGGCATAGAAATTGAATGAATGAATGAATGAATGAATGAATGAATAAATGAATGAATGAATGAATGAATTCCATTTGGTTGACAGTGGTAGCAATAGCAAGCTCTAAAATTCAAATCATTATGTAAAACCCAATCAACAGAGACAAATGAAACGATCCTATTTCCCCATTATCCATATTTTAAAAGAAGAACAATCAAGGGTTGTTGTTGCTGCCTTCAACTTGTTGGATATTTAGAAACTGGGTAGCAATGAATTGGTAATGTTTAATTACTTTCGTTGTCACTCAACAAAATGGATTTTTATCAAGGGAAATTAAGGCCTCAAAAAGTGATACAGGAGCAGAAGACTTGGTGAAATCACATAGTCCATATAACAGAGGAATGAGCAGTTGACTAATCCAGACTCAGTGATGAGGAAGAGGGAAGCTGTCATTAGTGAGCTGTTAATAATGGCTTGTGTATGCAACATTTAGGCAAATTGCCTGCTTTGATTGACATTGCACAAGTGAAACAATCCCACCTCAATCTTTTTACCTAATTGTAGCAGAAAGATTATCATCCCACCCACCCCAAATCAAATTCTAGATATATCCTAGAATTAATTCTGCCATTAAAATTTGCACAAAAGCAGTCCAGTTTTAAATTCGTTTTAGAAGGCATTAGCTTTGGTGAAGTAATTTATGTAACTCTTTCAGACTTAGTCCCTAAATCCATGAAACTAAATCCTATCATCAAATCCTGATAAAGAAGTCTTTAGCAATTATAAAGAAGGAAAGAAGCAAATTAAACTGGCATCCTCTCTTGACTATTCATATTCACGTCCACAAAGATTTTCTCCAAAGCTATAGTGGCATCAACATGTTGAAAATCAAAATAGTAAACTCCAGATCAGAGGCCTTCAAACTTCACAACTTTAAGACTTGTGAACTTCAATGCCCATAATTCCACAGCCAGACAAATATTCTTCCCTAAAATTATGGTAAAGTAAATTTCCCTGGAATCTACAGTAACTTACCATAGCTCCTAGCAATTTCTTAGTTTTGTCTGCCTTTTTTTTTACAACAGTATAGAAGTGGGCTGCCATTACTAGCTTTCAGATTGCTTTTGTGTCTTCTTCTTTTTTAAAAAATAATTTATTAATTTATTAAAAAGGGGGGGGATGGGACAGGGGGTACAGAAAAATAAGAAGGGTATTAAGGGGGGCACAAAGAAAAAAGAAATTAATACACAAGTTCTACTAGCATCTATAATTTGTATGGCTTGTTATATATCAGCTCATAATATTGGGTTGAAGATGATTCTATTACATTGAAGATTTGCGGTTGTTTTTAGAAAAAGTATATATCCATACAAAATCAATGTCTATTGTCTATTCAGAGTAGTAAATCATACTTAATCATATTACTATCAATATTTAAAGTTTATATATTTTTATCTAATATTTACATTAATTTACAATTAGAGTTGGTAGGGTACTATAGTTTGGTAGATAAGTAGAAAGATAGAACAAGGTTTGTTTATGGAAAGGGACAGGTGAGGGATGGGGAGATGGTACCTGCAAATTAGCAGGCATTGTGTGTTTGGCGATCCGTCGTTTTGTCGTATGTGGTGAGCATATAGGTTAGAGGTAAGTGAAAGTTAAATAGATATCGTTTGTGTGTGAGTATCAGCAGGATTGAAATCAGACACTGCATGTGGCTTAATATTTTCAATTGTATAATAATATTATTGATTTTCTCTTATGATGTTTATTTTAAGATTAGAGTTGTGTTGTCAGGTGTTGAATGGGGAGTGAGTAGTTTGATCATTATTTTTTATTTTGTTGTTGTTAATTTTGTATAACCACTTTTGTGTCTTCTAAGTCTAGCTTGTAGTCTAGGATTCTCAAGCTATCTTTACCTACCCATCACTATCCATTCTGAAGTTATCCATCTTTGGTTCTGACACCGCTTAGCTTTTTCAAGGTCACCCATGGTCAGGAAGGTTATGCTACCTGCTCTGTTATTTGAAATATAGGCAGCGATTTAATGCTGGAATGAAAACAAAATGGTATTAAACTCAAGTTCCAGTGGGAGATAAAATGTTGTTCTGAGTAGTTTCACATTGATTTCCAAAGAAAGGCCATGAACTGGAAAAACTGCAATAAAGATATGAATTTTATCCAGCTTGACTAAGTGATATATCATGCCCCTCCTTTTTTGTTGTTTATTTGTTTTGACTTTTTTTTTTACCAATCTGGAGCCACCAGCAGAACTGGCTCAATATGGTGTGAAACAGCAAAAAAGTCTTCTCCTCTATTTCCTCCACTTACACACTTCATAAGATTCTAGACTGTGACTTGAGTGGTTAACCCCCCCAAAAAAGCACATGTACTTCTGCTTCTTTCAGGCAATAAAATTACAACAAGGTGAGGAACCAAACATTTTTGCCTGTTGATGAAACCCTGTCTCAGCTGGCTGTAAGATAGCCAGCCTTGCTATGCTTAATAATAAGTCAATCCTTATCAGTTAATGGCATATTGTTATTATTAATTAAATTTATATGCCGTCCAAATCCCAAGGGACTCTGGGTGGTGAGATATTCTGAGGATACCTTTCAATACATGCAGTCCTCAAGGCTTTATACAATTACAACATTGTGAAAGGAGATGAGAATTAATGCACTCATCCTATCTGAAGCTATTATGGGCTCCAGTGCTTTACATCTACCGGGGGGCAAACTTCCTCAAATGAAGCACCAACTTTTCCTTCTGGTGGCAGGGTCTCAACAGAGATAATAACAGAGTACATAATAGAATACAACTAGAATTCTTATTGGGGCAAATTTATTTATTTATTTATGTATTCATTCATTTATTCATTTATTGGATTTGTATGCCGCCCCTCTCTGTAGACTCGGGGAGGCTAACAACAGTGATAAAAAACAGCATGTAACAATCCAATACTAAAACAACTAAAAAAAACCCCTTATTATAAAACCAAACATACATACAAACAAACATACCATGTGTAAATTGTAAAGGCCTAGGGGGAAAGAATATCTCAGTTCCCCCATGCCTGACAGCAGAGGTGGGTTTTAAGAAGCTTACGAAAGGCGAGGAGGGTGGGGGCAATTCTAATCTCTGGGGGGGGGTTGGTTCCAAAGGGCCGGGGCTGCCACAGAGAAGGATCTTCCCCTGGGTCTCGCCAAATGACATTGTTTAGTTGAAGGGACCCGGAGAAGACCCACTCTGTGGGACCTAACTGGTCGCTGGGATTCGTGCAGCAGAAGGTGGTCCCTGAGATAATCTGGTCCGGTGCCATGAAGGGCTTTATAGGTCATAACCAACACATATCAGGTTTCAACCAAAGGTGGACTACTGCCCAGACTGGGGGGGACGGAACACAGTGGGGTAGCGAAAATGGAACTCCAACCCAGTGAACCCTATTAGCACTGAAAGATATTGAAAGAAAATGCAGGGCGTCCTGCATAAGCCACGCCCACAGTGTGGTAGTAAAGATTTTGGTAGCCCTTCACTGGTTTCAACCCCTGCATGCCATCTCCCTTCTTGCCAATAGGAAGCAGGTGTTTTCTAGCTCTTACTCCTCTTGTTTAGCTGAAAAGATAGGTTATGTTGTGTTTGTTTAAAAATATTCGCAGAAAATCTGCGATTGGTTAAGACGCGGCTATTCAGAAAATAGCCGCGAAAGTTAAATGTGTGTCAGTTGGGAAAAGCCCGCGTTTTTAAAGAGTATAAAAGGGCAACGGGTTAGCCGTTGCCCTCATTCCGGCAAATCTACCGTTCCAGTGTGTTGTAATCTCTCTTGCTATGAATAAACCAGTTTGATTCAAACTACCGGAGTCCTGACTTTTTAGTGGCGACGAGGAGGTCGAACTCCCGCTAACGCAGCCATGAACTCGGCCATGGCTCCACCGCCGCCTGTATTCAACTCCGAGACGGAAGCTTGGACCTCGTATATGTCCAAATTCACATTTTTCCTGAAAGCGAGCAATCTACATGACGCCGATGACGAGAGGAAGAAAGCTATATTCCTCGCTTATTGCGGCACAGAAGTCTACAGCCTAGCCTCTACACTCGTTGACCCAGACACCCTGGAAACTGTCGCATGGTCAACTCTACAAGCAAAACTCGCCGCTCATTACCAGCCGACGACTCCTGTCCGCGTATACCGCCATCAATTCGCTCAGATGAGGCAAGCGGATGGAGAATCCACCAACGATTTTATAACTCGGCTACGCGCACTCCTTCCGAAGTGCAAATACAAGGATCCAGAGGAACAATTGATTGATCGCCTTATTTTCGGTCTAACCAATATCACGCTCCAGAAGAAATACTTAGTTGATGAGGATGCCTCTCTCCAAGACATTCTTAAGGCAGCAAAAGCCTCCGAGGTATCTGAAACATCTGTTGCCGAAATTAAACGCGCAACCTCCACCGTTCATCACATTCCTGATGAATCACCTTGGCACGCCTGCTCTCCTGATGAAAAACACTCGGAATCCGCTACTCCTGACGACACCTGTCTCCAAATCCGAAGAGCCTCCGACCATGACGCCAAAGACGCCTCCCGTGCAGACAGATGTGCCGGCTGCAACGGAAATCACCCTCGTTTTCGCTGCCATTTCAAGGACGCCTATTGCCGCCGTTGCCAGCGCCGCGGCCACATCGCTGAAGTCTGCCGCGCCGCCAACCCAACTCCAGCAACTCAGCAGAACCAACGACCCTATTTTTCACCGAGGAATCGACGACCACCGTTTTCACGCAACGTTTCTCGCCCGGCTGACAACTCATCCTCTTCTACCCAACGAGGTAACTCCCCTTCTTCCGTAAACTGCAATTTCCCCGCTGCGGAAAACAAACTATTTGTTTCTCTTTTCCTCAACGGCCACCCCTGCCAAATGGAATTAGACACCGGTTCCAGACATTCCATAATGCCTTGGGAAAAACTTAGATTATATTTACCTCGTGTAAAACAAACTGACTTGCAACCTTGGGAACCGGGTTTGAGTGATTTTCAGGGCCATTCAATTCCAGTATTAGGATGCTTAAATGTTCCTATTGCGTTTAAAAAATTTCAAGGGTTTTTACCTCTGTTAGTGGTTGACGGTCCTAAACACACATTATTGGGGCTTAGATGGTTACAACCTTTAGGCATTGAAATTTCAGGGGTTAACAATGTATGTGACTCTTTTGACCCAAATGATTTGTTGAAAGAATTTCCCGAAGTTTTTTCTAGCACTCTGGGTAAATATACAGGCAGCCCCATATCATTTAATCTGGACCCAAATGTATCGCCTATCCGATTAAAGCCCCGCAGAATTCCCATTCCACTTTTGCCTAAAGTGGATGAACAATTGGACAAATTGATAGCTCAGGGCATTTTAATTCCCACTGATCATGCCAAATGGGAAACCCCTATTGTAACGCCCGTTAAGCCGGATGGCTCTATTAGAATTTGCGCAGATTATAAAGCCACGATTAATAAAGCACTACAGCATAATGCCTATCCAATCCCAGTAGTGCAACAACTCTTGCACACCTTAGGAAATGGGTCCATCTTCGCGAAGTTGGACCTGGCACAGGCATATCAACAGCTTACCGTAGATCAAGACACCTCTGAGGCCCAGACAATCGTAACTCATAGAGGTGCCTTTAAATGCACCCGGCTCCAGTTTGGAGTCTCTACCGCCCCAGGTATCTTTCAGGGTCTGATGGAACGCATTTTAAATAATATTCCTGGGGTCGTCCCATATTTCGACGACGTATTAATATCAGCCACATCCAAATCTGAGTTATGGGACAGAATCAGGCGCGTTTTGACTAAATTTAAAGAAACAGGACTCCATTTAAAAGCAGACAAATGTTCTTGGGCTGTGCCCAAAGTTGAATTTTTGGGTTTTACAATAGATCGTTTTGGAATTCACCCCACAACTGACAAAGTTGATGCCATAAAAAATGCCCCCACCCCCTCAGATAAGACAGATTTACAAGCATTCTTAGGACTCCTTAACTTTTATTCCGTCTTTCTTAAACAGAAAGCGACGGTGGCAGAACCGCTTCATAACCTCCTAAAGAAAGACTCTGCCTGGACGTGGGGACCAAAAGAACAAGCCGCTTTCACAGCAGTAAAAAATTTACTTTCCTCCAACAGTGTCTTAGTGCAATATAATGTAGCTATGCCCTTGTCCCTAACCTGCGACGCTTCACCGTTCGGCATAGGAGCCGTTCTCAGCCATAATTTTCCGGACGGCACAGAAGCCCCAATAGCCTATTATTCTAAAACTCTTTCGGCAGCTGAAAGGAATTACTCCCAGCTCGACAAGGAGGCGTTAGCCCTTGTCGCTGGAGTTAAACGATTTCATTATTATCTTTGTGGTCGGCCCTTTACGTTAATCACCGACCATAAGCCGCTTTTAGGTATTTTGGCGGGAAACAAACAAACTCCCGCCTTTCTTTCCCCTCGCATGACTCGTTGGACTATTTTTCTGGCCGCTTACAATTATACATTAATCCACGGGGGGGGGGAAAGAGATAGGAAATGCTGATGCATTAAGCAGGTGCCCCCAAACAGAATTAGTCAGTGATCCAGCCCCTGCCTCAAGCGTTTTATTAATTGAAACTAGTAAACAAACGTTATTAACAGCAACAGACATAGCCAATCAGACACAAGTAGATCCAATTTTGAAATACATTAAACAATGGATATTAAAGGGATGGCCAATTGAACAACAACCAAACCAATTTCAACCTTTTAAGAATAGACAGTTTGAATTGAATGTGTTAAAAGATTGTATATTATGGGGAGACAGGGTTGTTATTCCAAAATCCTTACAGAAGCAAGCATTGCAGTTATTGCATATAGGTCACCCAGGAATAGTCAAAATGAAGACTATTGCCAGAAGTCATTTATGGTGGCCAGGGTTGGACAAGGACATAGAGTCATGGGTGGGTGGTTGTGTACCCTGCCAGAGAACAAGACCCAACCCACCAAAAGTCACACCATCAGAGTGGCCAACACCAAGAGGGCCCTGGTCTAGAATACATATTGACTTTGCAGGACCGATCAGGGGCCAATCCTTTTTACTGGTTGTGGATGCATACTCCAAGTGGCTGGAAATTGAACTCATGGCATCCACAACTACTAGCGCAACTATAAAGGCATTAAGGAAAATGTTTGCCACACATGGTATTCCAGATATTTTGGTATCTGACAACGGGCCTCAGTTAACAGCCCGTCAAATGGAACTATTTCTTGCAGACCAGGGCATAAAGCATGTGCTCACTCCACCTCATTTTCCCCAAGCTAATGGGCAAGCAGAACGAATGGTTAGAACCACAAAGGAAGCATTAAACAAAGCACCATTAGGAGATTGGCAACAACAAATTGATGAATTTTTAACCATTCAGCATATTACGCCGTCAGCGTCCACAAACAAAAGCCCGGCAGAACTTTTAATGGGCAGAAACCTCCGTTCTAAATTAGACAGAATTCACCCAAATTACCAGAATGACCAAAAAGAAATAAAAGTACAAAGTGAGAGACAGTTTAACATCGGGGATTTAGTTTATGCAAAAGACTATGATTCCAACGACAAATGGAAAGATGGAACAGTACTAGATAAAACAGGTTTAAAAACATACATTGTAATATTAACAGATGGGCGCAGTTGGCATCGGCATGTCGACCAACTACGCAAGAGAATGAAGACTAACCCAGACATTTTGCCTACTGTAGACAAACCAATAGAGGACTTACCAGAACCACCTCGAGACTCCAGCGATGGCTGCTTGTTGCCCCTGGCGGCCGGCGAAGATCAAAATGCATCATCGCAACCAGGCCCGTCAGAGACTAGCCTTAGCGGAGCAACGGAGCCAGCCGTCCAGGCAAGCAGCTCCCAGCAAAATGAACTGCGCAGGTCCCAGAGATCTGTAAAGCCACCAATCCGCTTGCAGGACTATGTGACGTGGATTAACACGTAATCATGGTCTCAGCCAAAGAGGGAGGGGTGTTGTGTTTGTTTAAAAATATTCGCAGAAAATCTGCGATTGGTTAAGACGCGGCTATTCAGAAAATAGCCGCGAAAGTTAAATGTGTGTCAGTTGGGAAAAGCCCGCGTTTTTAAAGAGTATAAAAGGGCAACGGGTTAGCCGTTGCCCTCATTCCGGCAAATCTACCGTTCCAGTGTGTTGTAATCTCTCTTGCTATGAATAAACCAGTTTGATTCAAACTACCGGAGTCCTGACTTTTTAGGTTAGGTATTTATTTGGCAGGAAATCTCATTGCATTCATTCAGAATTATTTTCAAGTTCAACATGCATAGGAGGCAGCCTTAATTATCCTTCACTTAGGAACAGTTTTTTTAATGTCCACTCTGGTCTTCTTCATGTCTTATAAAAACCCACTATTAGATACTTGGTGGTTAAAGAAAAACAATAAGAAGTGAGCTAGTCCACTGACTCATTTCATTGTCCCTATGAATATCTGTTGTGGGAAATGTTAATTATGTTGAGAATCTCTGCTGACAATCAAGCACTGGCTGTTTTCCAGACATGAAAAATGAGGCTTGCTCTTGATAAATATTCTGGGACACTAACTGAAATGAAAGTTCAGTGCTACCTCTACCTAAGAACGCATCTACTTAAGAACTTTTCTAGATAAGAACAGGGTGTTCAAGATTTTTTTGCCTCTTCTCAAGAACCATTTTCTACTTAAGAATCTGAGCCCGGAAAAATTTTCCAGGAAATTTGAGAGTGGTACGAAGGCCCGGACAGTTTCCTACCTTTCCCCCCTTTAATCCCGGCCATCTTGGGCTTTTCTGGGCTGCCAGAGGAGCCTTTTGGTGATGCTTAAGGAGCCTTTGAGAGCCCAGAGTGAATGAAGCATTTTCCTTTCTCTGGGCACTTGGAGAGGGAATAAATCACTTCGCTGTGGTGACTCCCTCGCGCTGCCTCCCATACACCCGGTGCGAGGTTGCATCCCGGAGTGTCTGGGTGCTGTTGTGGTTGGAAAGGGAAAAGGGGGAACTTCACCCTGGCCAGATCAACTCGGCTTCAGCAAAACCGAGGGGTCACCACAGTGAAGGAAAGGTGCCGGCTACAAAGCAAGTGAGCGAGAGGAGAGGGGAGCCCTTAAGCATGGGAAGGAAGAGGAAGTAGGTAGCAGCAGCAGCAGCAGCAGCAGCAGCCACCTTTCAGTCAAAGGAGCGGGAGGTTCCCCCCTCTCATCCACCTGGGTTTTTCTCTCTGGCGCAGTGTATATGGGGGCAGCCTCACGCCAGGTGTATGGGAGACATGTGTTCCTCCTCGCTGCCTCAGAGTCCTTTTTTTTAAGCCTTAAAGTTTGGGATTTTTTTTAATTCCCCTCCCCTCCCCTTCTTCCTTTGGTAGCAACTGTCCTCCTCTTCGTCGTCGTCCTCCTCCTCTCACCCAAATTTTGAGCTTTTATTTCTTTCCCAATGCACACATTATTTGCTTTTACATTGATTCCTATAGGAAAAATTGCTTCTACTTACAAACGTTTCCACTTAAGAACCTGGTCATGGAATGAATTATGTTCTTAAGTAGAGGTACCACTGTACAATCTGCTAATACTTCACTAGTCCTCCTTCCATAGGTACCCATTCTACCACATCCTCTTTCCATCTCTTGCTTCTGGCTTCATATTTCCCATGTAATATGGTGGCCACCCTAATTCCCATTTATTCTCCAGCATCATACAATACTGTTTGGGCACACGTGCTTAGACAATCGGAGCAGCTTATTAAGCTCTATTTCTCATAATGGAGCTAGACTGTAGCTGCATTGCGCCGGACAGGGAATGAAACTCGAACACAAGAGCTGGATGAAAATGGGTCACTTTATTGATTACAGTAATAGACCTGTAGAGGGTGCTAAATGGGGTGAAAAATCCTGAACAAAACATACTTGGGCAACCAATGGGCGAACTCCTTGCTTGGTAAGGGTGAAACGAGCCCCGCCTTCACCCAAATTGAAAGCCACGCCCAGCGTGTGGGAGGGCTCACCTCCATGACACGGAACCGGAAGTGACATAGATGAGCCCCAAGTGCTCCTCCCTCCCACCGCTCCGTCCGTGGTTTATAAACAGTGGCTGTGAGAGAAGAAAACAACTCAGAAAAGGCTCTTTCTGCTCCTCAGTACCCAAAGCTTCCCAATTTCTGATTAACTTGCATGGGGGAACTGTTGAAATCAATGTTGGGAAATTCTCGGTTCAAACATTACATAACGTATATCTACAATGGTAGGAATCCTATATCCCATTTCGTTTATAGCCCAAGATCAGTTTGAATTCACTGCATATGTATTTAAAAGGAATATATGTTTCATTTCTGTGTTTAATTCCGCCATTTAAATTTCCCCTTCATCATCTGTATCCTAATTTTTATTTTGGTTTATATTTTCCAATAGTTTACTGTGCTCTTTTTTAATGTAGACTTTTGTAATATCACATTTGTATCAAGTCTTAGAAAAATTTTGGTCCTCTTTTGGCGCATGAAATCCATTAATATTAATCAATTTAATTTCTTCTTGGCATGCTTAAGGCAGACTTACCCCCCCTCCCCTGTGAAAGCAAAGCTAGAATGGGGAGGGGGTGAGGTCTCACCGCGCGGCACCCCCCACCATCGCCGCCATGCACGCGGCCCGTTCGAGACAGCTGAATCCAGCGGAGAAACACAAACCATGTGGGGGGGGGAGGGAAAAAGGGGACAAAAACGCTACGGACGCGCTGCCAGCTGGGCTGTCAGAGCCCTTGTTAATCTACCTGGGCAGCGCCGGAGATTGGACCCCAGGCCCCGAAACCGCAAAGCCCCCAGGCAACCCGGTAAAGCCCTTACGCGCCCCATTGCTACAGCCATCCGACCACCCCCTTTCCCCAAGAAAGCAAACCGAGACGGAAAAAGGTGAATCTCCGAAGCTCGTAGCTTCGATCTGGAAGGTGAGCAGGGAGCCGATCTGGAGGGCGATCAGGGAGCAAAGGGGGCGAGGGGTGCAGACCATGAAATAGGCCTGCAACCCCTCCCCTCGCTCCCAGCGGCCCCTGCGAGCCAACCACTGCACGTGGTGGCTCCGACGCTTGGCGTCTCAACAATCAGCTGGGAGGCGGCGTCCCGCCCCTCCCAGCTGCAACGCATGTCCGGCTGGGGCGATTCTTCCCCCGGCCGGACAGGCATGCTTTTTTGCTGCAAAGCAGCACGTGGGCGAGCCCGTGCTTTGCGCAGGCGCCCAGCTGGAAGGCGGTGATCTCGCCCCTCCCCACCGGCTATCGGCCAGGCGAAAATCGCCCGGCCTCTTAATTTCCTACAGATTGAAATTAAGTGCATCTCTGAAACAATTATTTCTATAAACTACATTCATCTTTTGCATTATGAGTAAAAAAAGAATGTCTAAAAGAGGTGACTCCTTTTGAAGTTGGAAAAATCAGATGATAAGATAGTGGGTGAAAAAGAAAAAAAATCTCAGCATGCAATAAATATTGTTGCTCTTCATTGATACTCCAATCTGCAATAAAAATTTTTAATCCTTTTGATTTCACTGTAGCATGACACGGAACACCTCTCATTTCAGGTTTCCAAAATAATTTTCTTTGGCTGATTTACACAGTGACAACTGTAAAGCCAGTTTTTGTGTGTAATATTTCTTTCCCTAAGGTTGTCACATTGGTATTTGAGCACTTGCTTTTTCTTTTGCCAAAAACAAAAAACAAAAAACACTCTCTATATGAAAGTTAATTTGTGTTGCGTAGATGCATGTTCCAATTTACTAATGAGAAGCTCGGTCCAAGTTAGAAGGTTATCATTTCTCTGCAGATGAAACCAAAGATGATCCCTGGTTAAATGTGCAGACTGATCAGGTAAAAACAGAGTAGAACAGATTATTTACCAAGATTAAATTTTATATTAAGCATTACAGTCACCTTTTCAAGGCCATCAATAAGCATTATGGCCCATGATTGTGGCTTTGAAGCCATTGACTTTGTGGTTACCAAATATTCCTGGTCCCCACACAATCGTGAACAGCACAAAAACCACGATCTTGATGAAACAATGAATCAGATAAACTGCCATGAGGCTAAAACACCAAGCTGCACTTTTATCTGTAGCACTAATTACAGCAGCCCCATCCTACCACAGGTGGCCTCATTTTCTCTTGTAATAATCCTTCAGTTGTTGTCTCCTATGCATCACTCTAGGCATGCCTGGATGTGTCATTAATCCAGGGATGATACAGATAACTGATCTCCTCCTGGGCTGTCTGCCAAACTCCCCTCTTCCCTGTCACTCACGCTTCCTTGGTCAGAGGAGGCTTCATCCGCAGATTCCATCGGGAGCAAAACAGGCCTGCGGCATGTAGATGTTTCCCCCACATCCACCTGCACATTCCTTGAGGCAGGAGCTGGGCCAGAGCTAACCACAACACTTTTTGGTGTGCCAGATTTCAATATGCAAGAAAGTTCTGGCTGGGGTGCACTTTTTTTAAATAAATAATTTTTATTAAACATTTTTAACATTTAAAAAAACCCAAACACAAATTTTCATTCATTTCAGCATTTCCATATCCGTGTCAATATCATCCATAACATTCGTAATTACATAAATTTTATTTCTATGATTCACTATCCTATATTATACAGTAATTTAAATTATACTAATAAAAACATGGAAACATAGAAGATTGACGGCAGAAAAAGACTTCATAGTCCATCTAGTCTAGGATGGATATATGTTTAGGATGGATATATGTTTATCCCAGGCATGTTTAAATTCAGTTACTGTGGATTTACCAACCATGTCTGCTGGACGTTTGTTCCAAGCATCTACTACACTTTCAGTAAAATAATATTTTCTCACGTTACTTCTAATCTCTCCCCCAACTAATATTTACATATAATCAATATTCTATAATTTTTATGCACTATTCTCTAGCACTATTGTTTCATCTACTCCACACTTGATAATATTCTGATTCTTCTCTGTCTTTCAACTTCATAGTCAACTATCCATCTCTTCACCCTCAAGTATCTTTCTTAAAACCATTGTCTCTGAAGAAATATTAGGCTGTTTCCAATTTTGAGCAAAAATGATTATAGTTGCAATTAGTATATGTAATATTATATATTTAATTTTTAATCCATTTTTGCCTCTACAATACAGTACCTAATAAAATAGTTCCAGCTTCATTTCAATATTCTGTTCAGTGAATTCTTCCAGCCATTCCCTTATTTTATGCCAATACTTCCTAGCTTTGGGCAGATCTGTTGTAATCATAGGTTCATAGGCACTGAACTTTGGGATGGAATATTGCTGAAGGGTGATGTTTTAGCCTAATGGGTGCTGTATAAACCTTATTCTTTCTCTATCGAAAGGCAGCAAAGTCCAGTCTGAGTAAGCAAGCTGCAGAATCCATTACCACGTGGAAAATAATTAACTTGATATACAGCATGAAGATAACGTATAGCTAACTTCCATATAAGGAAATATATGCCTTACTCTTATTCCTTTGCTAATCACCAGTAAACACACAATCCAGGAAAAGGCAAAGAATGGAGCTTCCGTTAATTATCTATAGGGAAGTCACTAAGAGGTTGCCTTATACAGCACATGAGTGAATGGTAGTTGGGGGATGGCTTAATGTATGTGGCGTTCGCGAATTGGTTATTCTGTACCACATGTCAGGAAAAGTGAAATACAATAAAAGGAGAGATCTCAATACACTCGAGGTCATCTCATTGAGAAAATTCTCTCTGTTGCGTCATTTTGATGTGGCAATTATGGCATCCTGTGCCTCCCTAGAGGTCGACCTACTGGGGGAGGGCAGTTTGCCTTCACAGGTCCACCATATATTGTAAAAAGTGCCATGTTTTTAACCATATCTCCAGCATTCTGTTGAACAGTTTGGGAATATTTTGGCCAATCTCGCAGGGGTAAATGTCAATGGTAAAACATTTTGTAGAGGTTTTCCTTATAGGCTGCCAACATCATTAATTTATAGCTTCCCCACCCCCATAATTTGTCCCAATAGTCTAATCCAGTGATGGGCAACCTTTTGAGCTTGGTGTGTCAAAATTCGCCAAAAAACCAAGCATAACTCAGGTGGTGTGTCACCTTGAGAAAAAAAGTTTGGACAAAACCCCCCTCTTTTCCTCCCTTTCGCCTATTTCTCTCTCTCTCCCTCTTTCTTTCCCCTTCTCTCTCCATCCCTCTTTCTTTCTTCCTTCCTCTCTTTTTTGCTCTTTCTCCCTCCTTTCCTCTTTCTCTCTTTCTTGCTTTCTCTCTCTCTCTCTTTCTCTGTCTCTCTTGCTATCTCACTTTTATTCTCTTTCTCACTCTCTCTCTTGCTTTCCTTCTCTTTCTCTTTTGCTTTCTTTCTTTCTCTCTCTCTCTTGCTTTCCTTCTCTTTCTTTCTCTCTTCCTTGCTTTCTTTCTCTCTCTCTCTCTCTTGCTTTCCTTCTCTCTTTCTCTCTTGCTTTCTTTCTCTTTCTCTCTCTCTCTCTTCCTCCCTTCCTCCCTTTCTCTATTTCTTGCTTTCTTTCTCTCCCTTGCTTTCTCTCTTTCTTGCTTTCTCTCTCTTACTTTCCTTCTCTCTTTTTCTCTCTCTTTCTTTCTTTCTTTCTTTCTCTCTCTGTTCCTCTCTTTTTTGCTTTCTCTCTCTCTCTTGCTTTCTCTCTCTTTTTGTCTCTTACTTTCCTTCTCTCTTTCTCTTTTTCTCTCTCTTGCTTTCTTTCTCTCTCTCTCCCTCTCTCTCACACACACTCTTTCTCTCTCTCTCTCCCTTGCTTTCTCTCTCTCTCTCTCTTGCCTTCTCTCTCTCTTTCTCTCTTATTCTCTCTCCTCCTTTTTCTCTCTCTCTTTCTCTCTCGTGCACCACGGCAGCAACAGAGAGAGAAAGAGAGAGGGAGAGTGGAGAGAGAGTGGAGGGCGGCTTGCCGGTCCGTGGCCCCCTGGATCAGCGTCCCTGCATGGCCCCAGCGCAGACTCCGCCATCGCCTTCGCCTCCGCCTAAGAGGCAGCAGCCACATTCACCCCTTTGCCCTCCCAGGTGTCCATGGAGCTCAGCGCCTGGCCATGCGCCGCCTCCGCCTCCCGGTAGCGCACCAGACATCTACCTGAGGAACGGGTGGTTGGACGCCACGAAGGGTGACGCTTGAAGGCCACCATGGCGCCGTTGTTGTCATCACGGCGCAAAGCCAGGCAGTCCCGGATCGCTCGCTTCTCCGGCCAGCAAGCCGGCTGCCAGGGAAAGTGGCGCGATTTTTAAATGCACGCTTTTCAAATGCGGCGCTTTCCTGGGCAGCCGACTTTGCTGGTCGGAGAAGGGAGCGATTCAGGACTGCGTGGCTTTGCGCCACTTCAAAAATTTCTGCCGGGGGAGGGGGTTCCTAATGGCTGTGTGGGCACACAATGGCCGGCGCCCTCCCACCAGGCCCCAAAAGCTCACGTGCCATCACCGCCAGGGAAGCTCCAGCCGGGCCGGGCTCCTATTCTTGCTCTTCGCACGTCCTTTTTTTTTTTTGGTGCTCGGAAATCAACAACGCGGATCCTTTAAGAACCTGCGCTTGCGCTCTGCCAGCTTTTTCCTTCCTGGGCTGGGTGGGGGGGAGGCGAAGGAGGCGCGGGCTTCTCCAAGCAGCAATGAAGGTGAAACAGGAGGGAGGGGTGAGAATGAGGAGGCTTTTTTTTTTTTTGGCTCGCGTCGCGTGCGTTTGGCGCATTCTCTCCGAAAGTTTCTCCAGCGGCCGCGTGTCACTAAAAATGGCTACGCGTGTCAGTGCTGACACGCGTGTCATAGGTTCGCCATCACTGGTCTAATCTAATACTTTATCCAAAATTTCTAGCCCAATTTATCATAATCTCCTTCACAGTTTCTCCTTCCATTTTGAATCTTAGGAACAGGTTATATGTTTTGGTGATCATTTCCCTTCCTGCCCCTAGTAGTATTCTATCCAGTTACATTTTTCCCCCATAAATACTGTACTGTTCTAAATCTTTTTTGTATCCTGCCCCGATTTGCAGATAGGGCCACCAAACACTCTTTATTCCTTGATTTTTTAAAAAGTTTCTGACCAGATTTTAATTCTCCTTGTTCGTCCAATAATTCAGTGTATCTCGCCATCTTGTTTAAATCTAATAACGTTTGGGTAGATCATCACCTCCATTGTTGACAGCCAAATTGGATTTTTTATATAGTGATTCTTCTTAATTTTTTCCCCAGATACTTATCAAGGCATCTCTCACTAAGTGCCTCTGAGAATATGAATGGGTTTTGTTTTTCCCCTCCCAGAGGAATGCGTGCCAACCCATTTGGAAATTGTAGCCCTCTAATGTTCATACACTTTTATTGTTCAGTTGAATCCAATCTTTAAGCCAGTGTTTCCAAACCTTGGCAACTTGGAGATATCTGGACTTCAACTCCCAGAATTCCCCAGCCAGCACTCGTTGGCTGGGGAATTCTGGGAGTTGAAGTCCAAATGTCTTCAAGTTGCCAAGGTTGGGAAACACTGCTTTAAGCCATGTTACAGCTGCTGCGTGAATAAAGTTCCCTGACTTGGGTGCACCTTTAAGCAAGTTTTTTTTAAAGTAGGGACTAAAACAGAATCAGAAGATTTGAATTGAAATTATACTTTAAATATTCTTTGGTTCTTCTCTGCAATCACCAGGAGATTTATTTCCATATAAGCTGATGGCAAGACACTCATCTCATTGTTAATAAAGCTTTTGCACAGAATGCAACGTAAAATTAAAATTCCACGGCCAGCATAAAAGCACCTCTGTTACAATAGACTCTGCTATTTCCTCCTTCAGCACATGTTTTTAATATATGTTCTTTTTTTCAGTTTGTCTTTCACAGAATTTTCATCTCATTGTCATCTCTTATCGCCTTCAATTTCTGACAATGTCTGTTCCTGGTAGATTTTCCCCTCCATGGAAATAAATAGCTATGCAAATCCAGGGGTTTGGCCAGCCTCATTTCCTCATAAAACAAAATTCTAATTGCAGAATTCATTTTTTTCTCCCCTCCCATGCTGTTTTAATAAAACAGTGTGTGTGTGTAAAACATATTTTTGCTGATAATGAAAATGACACAGAAAGGTAAAAAAGAACACACACACACACACACCATATTTTTATTGATAATTAAAAGGAAGGGAGACTACTATAGATCTATTTCAGGATTATTTGCGTTCATCAGGTAGCCACACCCTTACTGGGATTTGAACCTGGGGCATTGCCTTGTAAGGCAGTGGCAGTGGCTTTAGCCTCTAAGCTGCAGGCTCATATCCTGTATCAGCTTGTAACAGGGAAGGGTTATGTGTGATTTTTTTCCCCTGCTTCCTTTTGCCTTTTGCTCCCTCCCATATTTGGGTATGCCAGGTGAATCGAGAGAAAAAAAAATATACTGCACAATCCCTCCCCTGGTTCAGCTAATACAGGAAGGAGAATTTGTGGCTTAGAGCAGTGTTTCCCAACCTTGGCAGCTTGAAGTCCAGATATCTTCAAGTTGCCAAGGTTGAGAAACACTGGCTTAGAAGTTAAAGCAACTGCCTGACAAGGCAAGTAGCCCAAGCTCCCAGAAGGGTATGGTGTAGCTGATGAGAGCTAAATAGCTTGAAATAGATATATACCAGTCTTTCTTTATTTCTTTATCAGTAAAGTGTAATATATATAGCCGTTTGCAAAGATTTTTAGAGCTTCATTTCTTAGATTGTGAATTTAGGTCACATTATCTTTTCAATCTCTGCTAGAAAAATAGCCAGCAATTTTCCTCTCTCAAGTATTCTGATTTATTATTCCTAATTAAATACATTTGATTCCTAAAACATTGCCCTGAATTAGTGGACAAAAAGCACTCTGAAATAGTCCCAATTATCCAGAGAAATAAGTTAAGAGTGCAAGAAAAACCCAAGCATGAGTGACAGGTCTGTGAAGTTCATTTTTGCTGGAATACAGCTCCCATCTTCATTGAACTTTGAACAGAGAATCTTGGATTGATAGCAGTTGTGCCTAACATCTGGAGTCTCTAGCTTCTTCGTTTCCATTTAAAACTGCAACCATGATAGAAAACAAATGTGATTTGGACATGTTTTAACCAACTGTTTTATAAAAGGCTATACCCAAGGGTGTCAAACTCAATTTTGTTGTGGTTAGCTCTGGACCAGCTCCTGCCCCAAGGAATGTGCAGGTGGATGTGGGGGAAACATCCACATGCCTCAGGCCTGTTTTGCTCCCGCTGGAATCTGCCGACGAAGCCTCCTCTGACTAAGGAAGCGTGAGTGACAGGGAACAGGGGAGTTTGGCAGACAGCCCAGGAGGAGATCAATCATCTGTATCATCCTTGGATTCTGAACAAGAATAATGACACATCCACACATGCGTAGAATGATGCATAGGAGACAACAACTGAAGGATTATTACAAGAGAAAATGAGGCCACCTGGGGTTGGGTGGGGCTGCTGTAATTAGTGCTACAGATAAAAGTGCAGCTTGGTGTTTTAGCATCATGGCAGTTTATCTGATTCATTGTTTCATCTAGATCGTGGTTTTTGTGCTGTTCAAGGTTGTGTGTGGACTCTGGACTTTAGAATTGGACTCAATTTCCCAGTTATTGGGTCAGCAATTGGATTGCATTTAACCTGTGCCTTGTGTGTACCAGAAAATCCCTTTGGCATTTAAAAAGGGAGCTTTTTCTGTTTTATTGTTTATAAAAAACTTTTGGGTTTTTTTATCATGTGGTGTGTGTCTTCCTGGACTAATTACTCTGTAATTACAGGCAGTTGAAACACCCCGGCAGAACACAATTTCATTGAGGGTTGCATCTGGGTTGTATTTGTCCTTGGTTGGCCAGTGTTGGGGTATACTGAGTGGGTATGGTCATGGTGGGCGTGGCTGTGGTAAGTGTGGCATGGGACACATGAGTGGGTACCTGTGGTGGCCAAGTGATAAGGCAGGATTTCCCTGAGACCCTCCCTCACCTTCATTATACAGTTAATCCTCGAGTTACGAATGTAGTAGAGCATGTCAATTACATTTGTAACCTGAGGATTCATTTAATTGAATCATGTTAGATGAATGTGATTGCTCCCTGCTTTCCCCAAAGTGAACACAAGAACAAGGGGACACAATCTGAAGTTAGTTGGGGGAAAGATCAAAAGCAACATGAGAAAATATTATTTTACTGAAAGAGTAGTAGATCCTTGGAACAAACTTCCAGCAGACGTGGTAGATAAATCCACAGTAACTGAATTTAAACATGCCTGGGATAAATCCATCCTAAGATAAAATACAGAAAATAGTATAAGGGCAGACTAGATGGACCGTGAGGTCTTTTTCTGCCATCAGACCTATGTTTCTATGTTAATGCATTCGTTTATCAAATACACAGGTCATTAAATGTACATGAGGGATCTCAAAGTGGGGAAGAGGATGAAGGCCTAGTGCTGAATCAGGCCATCCAATCCACTGAGATACCTCATGCTTCCCTGGGGGTCTCCATAGTTGCTTCCTCCCACATCCTGCCCCGCCGGATTCCCACAGACTGAGCCTGCTCTGCTAGCATCCCAGATTAATCTTATTCCTCCCCACTCCATTTCCCATGGATTACTTACTTTTTGAAGAGCTCCAGAAGTGGCTGATCTGCTGGCAGAGAAGCCAAAATGTTTTACTCAAATAATGGTGAAGCTGAAAGTATGTGAAATCTTTTTTTTAAAATAAAATTTATTGGATTTTTCATAAAAAAAGACAAAACCAACAAACATACATTTAACATAAATTTGGGGTTGTAATACTCCTGCTTATTCTAGAAGTTAAGTTTCCATACAGAAAAAGAATACCTTATTAATACTTTAGGTCAACTTAATACTTTAAGTGAAAAGAAGAAACTCTATTTGATCTTATATATAAAAAACCCTTTCATTTATAGACTAAATAAAACACAAAATGTAAGTCATACATTCTTCTTTTTCTTATTTATCCATATATACACTTTATTCCATACTACATAAAATGTGAAATGTAAGGAAAACATTTTCACAAGTTTCTGAATAAAAGGCTCCAGCATCTGTTAGTAGAAAGGGCCTCCTGCTTCAGGACAGCTTCAGCAGCCAGTCTATGGCAAAAATTAACGATTTGGGCATGTTAAAAGAACGTCTATGTATAAGTATTCATGTAGACATCTCCAGGTCAGAAAGCATTCTTTGAGCACCAGATAAAGAGGCAATTAAAGTGCTAACTGCTATTGCCTGATAACTACCAGGGATGTCCACAGTGAGTACTCAAAAGTCAAGATGTTTAAAAAAAAAGGCAGGACTTTGATGATGGCTTGAAGTTGCCAACTTGACATTTTGATCCCTTAAAGACCCACTTGGTTGGCATCAAAACTGGAGGCGAAACCATGAACCAACTGAGACATAGAAATGGCTTTGTTAAAGGAAAGAAAAACTTACTGTTGCTCATTATGAAAGCAAAAAGGAAAGTGGAAAATCTAGTGTAATGATTAATATTAAAAAATAGGTAACATTAATAACCATGCTTATTGTTCTGACGGCGTGTCTCAACCGCCCATAATTACAGGGTAATTAGTCCAGGAAGACACACACCACACGATAAAAGGAAAACCCAAAAGTTTTTATAAACAGAAAAACAGATACAGCTCCCTTTTTAAATGTCAAAGGGATTTTCTGGTACACACAAGGCACAGGTTAAATGCAGTCCAATTGCTCACCCAATAACTGGGAAATTGAGTCCAATTCTAAAGTCCAGAGAGTCCACACACACAATCCTGAACAGCAAAAACCATGATCTTGATGAAACACTGAATCAGATAAACTGCCATGAGGCTAAAACACCAAGCTGCACTTTTATCTGTAGCACTAATTACAGCAGCCCCACCCAACCACACGTGGTCTCATTTTCTCTTGTAATAATCCTTCAGTTGTTGTCTCCTATGCATCACTCTACGCATGCATGGATGTGTCATTAATTCTTGTTCAGAATCCAGGGATGATACAGATGATTGATCTCCTCCTGGGCTGTCTGCCAAACTCCCCTCTTCCCTGTCACTCATGCTTCCTTGGTCAGAGGAGGCTTCGTCGGCAGATTCCAGCGGGAGCAAAACAGGCTTGTGGCATGTGGATGTCTCCCCCACATCCACCTCCACATTCCTTGTGGCACGAGCTGGGCCAGAGCTAACCACAACACTTATGAACATGCTTATGAATTTACAGTTTTTGGTTTTCCCTTAGTACAGTGATGGCAAACCATTTTTGGTTCACATGTCAAAAGGTTGTGTGTAGTTGTTAGCATGTGTGCACACCCCTTCTCTCCCCCCATGCCTGCACATCTTCCCCTTTGCTGCCCCCCCAAATGCTCACAGGCTAAAATCTGGTAGGCAATGATGGATTCATACCAGTGTGGTCCAGAAAGCCGCACCAGTGTGAACCCACAGATTTTTTGTGATTTTTTTTCTGGCATCTCTATGTCAGGAGAAGTCCTCCTGCCACCCATCATCTTAATGCTGTCCTTTATTCTTTGTCTGAAGCACAGCTGAGGCTTCTTCCACACGGTGATGCCGGAAAAAAAATATGTCAAAAATCAATGGGTTCATACCTATGCAGCTCTCTGGACTACACCAGTATGAATTCACCACTGAAAAAAATGCCTAAACCAGCAAACCGGAAGTGCATTTTTCAGAACTTCCAGTTTGTCTGTTGTCTATTATTTTTTTGCCACTGGGGCTTCCAGAGGATGAAACTGCCTTTCCAAAGGCCAAAAATCAGCTGGCCAGTGCGCACATGGATGCTGGAGCTGAAACATAGAAAAGTCTCTCTTGCCCTCTTATATGACTCTGCATGCCATCTGCGGCACATGTGCAGTGAAGGGCTCCTGCGGGTATGGTCAGGTATGCAGATCTGGTAGAAAAACTTTGATTTTTTTTCTTTTTTTCCCTTTTAGACTCTGGGTATGTTTTTCCTATGGCAGCAAATGAGGTTGAATGTGTAAAATTTTAGAAGAGCTGTGCATTTGTGTGTTTGTGTACATACTGTTGTGGTTGGCTCTGGCCTAGCTCCTGCCCCAGGGAATGGGGAGGTGGATGCAGGGGAAAATTCAACATGTCACAGGCCTGTGTTATTGCCGACAGAATCAGTTCAGAGTTTAGTTTCCTTGGACGAAGGAGAAGGTGGGAGTGGCTCGGCAGAGGAGGGCTTGGCACATAGCCAAGGCAGTCAATCTCCCTTATCTTCCATTGATTCAGATGATGACATTTTGGACCCACGCAAGCGCAGAATTATGCGTAGAACAGACCAAGTAAGAACATATTACAGGAAATAAGGGAGGCCACCTGTGTTTGGGTGGGGCTCCAGTAATTAGGGCTGCTGCTATAAATAGCAGCATGTGGGTTTGGCCATTGTGGAAGAATATCTGATCAGAGTTCGTCAGGAATCTTGTGTTGTTGGACTTTGTTGCTTTTTCATGCCCTTGAAACCATAGCAGAGCGTGTGTGTGTGTCTCACTTCGTTGGAAGAAGAAGGGGTGTGAAGTTTCTTCACAGCTGCTAGCTAAGTACTTAATGACTGCTTAAGGGAAATTGTACAGACTACCCAGTTGTTTTGGGAAGAGTGCTCTTTGCAATACAAAAAGAGTGCTTTGATTATTTTGAATTTTGTGATAAAGAACATTGTTTTGAATTTTCAAATGTCTGTGTGTCTGAAATTTGTACCCTTGACTTTTCGGGAGGCTCCTATCAGAGAGCCCGGCAGAACAGACTGTTTTTCCTATGGCAGCAAATGAGGTTGAATGTGTAAAATTTTAGAAGAGCTGTGTGTGTGTGTGTGTGTACATACACATACAGTTTATATAGTAGATAATATATATTTTTGTCTGCCTGTGTGTAATATGTATGTACACATATGACATATATGCATAGAATTAAATAGTATATTTTGGATGTTCAGTAATAGTAAATAGGTAGGGAAATTGTATCTCATTGAGGCGAGGAGAGGCCAGGCACCCTAACCCTAATCCAAATCCTTGATGTGAGTGATGTCAACTTGGCCACCTTTAAGCCAGTCACATGACCTTTAAGCCACCCCAGACACATGTCTTCGGAGAGGGGCGGCATACAAATCCAAATAATAAATAAATAAATAAATAAATGATTGTCAAGTCACTTCCACAAGGTCACATGGCCAGCAAGCCACACCCACAAAATAAGTCACGGTCACAGTGTGGTAGTAATGTTTTTTTGCAGTCCTTCACTGCACGTGTGTCATAAGTTCACCATCACGGCCCTAGCAGATAGATATATTCTCTTGGGCTATAGAATAAATAAAGGTTGATGTGCTTGTAAATAAAAAAGAGACTCATGGAAAGCAACAGCAAACTTAAGCAAAAACAGAAGCAGAAAAGCTTACTGATCTCTTGTACAGGACTTTTGCTGCCTCATTAGAAGTATATTTCAACAAAGTTTGATGGGCCACTATAAGGGGACTATTTGCTGAATAAAAGACAGTCTGGGCCTTTTTATTTTTTAATAGTCCCTCATGAGCTAGTGGCCTTGTAATGGCCATAGCAGCTGGCCATGAATCTGTCTAACAGAAAACAGTCTAAAGGTTTTCTCCTCAAGGCATTCTCTGCCTGACGAGCTCCCCTGTATGAATCCAATCAGAAACAATTGCTGCTTTATTGTGCTACTATCCTTTCTTCTAAATATATCTATTGTCTAGGTCAGTGTTTCTCAATCTTGTCAGCTTTAAGATGGGTGGACTTCAACTTCCAGAAATGACCAGCCAGCACCAGTTTAGGTCAATCAGGGGGGAAAAAGCCATATAATACCGTTTTCTAACTTCCACCCAAATTCGGAGTGTACACCCTGCTCAAGGACTTGAGCATCTTTTTATTTTTTATTTTTTTATTTATTAGATTTGTATGCAGCCCCTCTCCGTAGACTCGGGGCGACTCACAGCAACAATAAAACAATGTACAACAAATCTAATAATTTAAAAAACACTAAAAACCTCATTATTAAGAGCAAACATACACACAACCATACCCTGCATAAACTGTATAGGCCTGGGGGACATGTCTCAATTCCCCCATGTCTGATGGCAGAAGTGGGTTTTAAGGAGTTTGCAAAAGGCAAGGAGGGTGGGGGCAGTTCTAATCTCCCGGGGGAGCTGGTTCCAGAGGGATCTTCCGCTGGGTCCTGCCAAATGACATTGTTTAGTCGATGGGACCTGGAGAAGGCCGACTCTGTGGGACCTAACTGGCCGCTGGGATTCGTGCGGCAGAAGGCGATCCCGGAGATATTCTGGTCCGATGCCATGAAGGGCTTTATAGGTCATAACCAACACTGAATTGTGACCAGAAACTGATCAGCAACCAATGCAGACTGCGGAGTGTTGGTGTAACATGGGCATACCTAGGGAAGTCCATGATTGCCCTTGCAGCTGCATTCTGCACAATCTTAAGTTTCAGAACACTTTTCAAAGGTAGCCCCATGTAGAGAGCATTACAGTAGTTGAACCTCGAGGTGATGAGGGCATGAGTGACTGTGAGCAGTGACTCCCGGTCCAGATATGGCAGCAACTGGTGCACCAGGTAAACCTGGGCAAACGTCCCCCTCGCCACAGCTGAAAGATGGTTCTCTAATATGAGCTGTGGATCGAGGAGGATGCCCAAGTTGTGGACCCTCTCTGAGGGGGTCAATAATCCCCCCCAGGGTTATGGATGGACAGATGGAATTGTCCCTGAGAGGCAGAACCCACAGCCACTCCGTCTTATCTGGGTTGAGTTTGATTATGTTGACACCCATCCAGACCCCAACAGCCTCCAGGTACCGGCACATCACTTCCACTGCTTCGTTGACTGGACATGGGGTGCAGATGTACAGCTGGGTATCATCAGCATACTGATGATACCTCACCCCATGCCCCTGGATGATCTCACCCAGGGGTTTCATATAGATATTGAATAACAGGGGGGAGAGGACCGACCCCTGAGGTACCCCACAAGGGAGAGACCTAGATGTCGACCTCTGACCCCCCACTAACACTGACTGCTACCGACCAGAGAGGTAGGAGAACCACTGAAGAACAGTGTCTCCCACTCTCAACCCCTCCAGCCGGAGCAGAAGGATACCATACTTCTAAAGTGATGTTTGTCAGATCTTATGTATGGCTCACAGATTTAACTTTGTTCACTGAGGACAAATGATGTAAACACTGCCACTTTTTAGCAGACTCCGCGGATCGTTCTTTATGACAGCCTCTCCCCCAATATTGGATGCTTGTTTGTATACTGCACCCAGTATTAGGCTACCAAAGTTTTTACTACAACACTGTGGGTGTGACTTGTGCAGGATACCCTGCATTTTCTTTCAACATCTTTCAATGCAAATTGGATCCTCTGGGGTGGAGCTCCATTTTTGCTACTGTACTACGTTCCCCACCACATCTGGGCAGCAGCCCACCCCCGAATGCATGCTTACTCTGTTCATTCCCCAACATGAACTGTTTATATTTCTTTCTTATTCTTAGTTTATTGTGGTGGATTTTTGAACATTACTTTTCATCTATTTCTATTGTACGATTGTTCTTCTGTCAGTATTTCTTCGGCAATTTTGATAGACATTAAATCAAATAGTAAATGGCCCTTAGCAATTCACATTCAAAAGCATCTTAATTCTAAGCTTAAAGAATCCATTAGATGGTTATGATTAATGCATGATCATTCACAAATGTATTTTCCATTTCTCTAATTGTTTCTCTAACTGTACTTCTCTAATTGTTTTCTCATATAGTGACAAATTAAAGCATGCTGCAACTACAGATAGAATGAATAATGCTCAATGGATAACCCCAAATTTTGACTGCATTGTGAAGGAAGAGATTTCCATACTTTCTCTCTGACTTTGCTATAAAACAAAGAACTTAAATAGGTTTGAAAAAAAGGGCCATTCTTTCATATGAAAAGACATAAAATTAAAGTTCTCTGAATTTTTTTTTTTATTACAAATGGCTTGGTATCAAGTTACCACAGGAACCATCTTTTTCCAATAATTTCTATCCGTCAAATTCAATCCAATAGATTGGGCATGATGAAGATCCTATCATCCAAAACATCAACTGGAAGGAACTAGTAGAAGGCCTTTTTCTGTTGTAACCCTTGTCCTGTGGAATATTTTCTCCTCAGAGATTACAATGGTCCCAACTCTGTTGGCTTTTCGCAATGCTTTAAAAATGTGGATATGTACCCATGCGTGAGGCTCAGAATTTGTGAAGGGTTCTGTTATTTGATTTTTCTATTAATAGATCAACCAACATGGTTACATGTTCACACTTATTTGTTTTGTGGATATTTTTATTGTTTTAATATTGTTTTATAATTGTAAGTGACCCAGAGTCACTGAGTTGGACAGCTGTAGAAATTAAATAAATAAATAAATAAATAATAAATGCATAAATGAATAAAAACTCATTGTTGGCCAAAGGATCAGCTGACTTAGCTAATGAAAGAAAGGTTCACATATAACCATTGTATATAATAAATAATTTTATTTACATATATTTAAAAATTAATATAACATAGCTCTTCATACTTCACAACATGGTCATAGATTGATATACCTTTTTTTAAAATCAATTCTAGTAATAAACAATTCTTTTGTTCTCCTAAAAGGGAATAATACACCATTTAGAAATTTTGCATTGGAATGTAAATATCACAATTGTTCTAAGTAAAACTTGTTAGATGGACTGTACAGTATCAAATTAGATTGGCTTCTATTGGAGGCCTTTATACGAAGAATGGATTACATTGCCTTGCCAAATGAGGCAACAGGATTTCAATGTATTTTTCCCTTTCAGTTATCAGAAATATATGGCCACTAGTAAATTTTTGTTGTTTAGATATATAATTTCAGTTTCTAAAAAGTATATAATGTACTAGACTGAAAAACTAATCTCCCCATCCCTCTGTCAAAAATTTAATGTGTTAAATCCATGCAAGATTTTGGAAAACAGATAGTATAATGACTAATGGTCTTGTTCCAAAAGAAGCTTTCAATGTGCATTGCTGCATAAAATCAAATTTTAAAATAACAGATATATTACCTTGAATGCAAGGAAACAAATGAGTTCTCTGCATGGTTGCAGCTTTATATTAGTAGCCTGCCCTGGGGTTAGAGACACAGTCTTGGTTTTGATTTTAAAAGTCATAAACAAAGAAACAGGCTTGTGTGTGTTGAGGTATATCTTGGGGTAATATTAAACTCTGTATATGTGGTTTCAGAAGATGTGTTCTTATTTCTGTTTCTATCATTTTCTTCTCTGATCCTAATGGATATTTTTTTTTGTTCATTAATGAGGAGTGGGACTAAAAGAAAAAAGTCCATTGTCAAAACAAAACAAAACAGAACAAATTCTTAAAGGAACTGAGTACTTTAAAAACCCCACCCATTTATTGGAAAATTTCAGCAAAGGCTTTTTGTTCTTATTCTCAACATATCATATTGACTAGGACAAAAGAAGAATCACGTTTAAAGAATAAACAGATGATTTTCAGAGAGTTTTGATCTGTATGTTTATAGCTGACTAAATGTCTGAAAGCTTGAGACGGTGTATTATGTAGAGATATCAACATCCTAAATGAATTAGATTGTAAACTTTTGTATATATTCTATTGTAGAAAACTGTTGGGTATGTCTCATTCTATAGTGGCTGTATGTCCAATCTTTGTGTGGTAAGGCGTAAGACAGCTCTTGAAAATTCATGAAAATTATAGTGCATAGAGCAAGGTCCCCCCCCCTAAAATAATCAAAATGACTGAACTAAGTGTTGGCACAATAAATGGTCCAGTTCTTGCTGTCAGAATAAATTAGAAAAATATTTAAATATTCTTCCTCAATAATTTCAAAATTTATGCAGTCCATGGTGAAACTGTCTCAATCAATTTCTTCTGTGATTTGCCCCAGGAACATATATTTCAATTGGCTATAATCTTCTATTGGTGTAATACATCAGAAATAATGTAATAGCCAATAACAAAACATTAAAACCCAACAATTTACTACCACGTTGAAACCCAAAAGATGCACGTTCTTGGTTTGTGATCAGTGTAATGTTATGGTTATCCTAACATTATTGTATATGCCCCAGAACACATACAGAGGGTAACTTTTGAAGAATGGAAGCATTCACTTAGATAGTTTGCAGTTTAACAGTTTCATTATATCAGGTGTCTACAAGCCACTGTGAACCTAGCAGATAACATGCAATCACTGGTTTAAAAATACTATTAACTGTGTCCTCTGACTGTGAAATGTATTACAGTAGCAAAATTTTCTTGGCAAAGAATAAAGACAATTCAGTATTTAGCACATTAATCCGGGAGCTGTATTATTTGCAAATGTGGCAAACAGAAAAGAGAAAAATCACATTAATTTAGTTAGTTCAGATTTACAAATTCTTAAACTTTGAGTTGAAATACTGAAGATCGTATATGAAACCAAAATGATGGAAAATTCAATTTCACTATTTTCTTGTTCTTGTTCCACCTTCATGCTGAAACAGATAAAACAGTCATATTTACGGGGAATTAAGCATACAGTGCTTTGTAAGGAAATTGTGTGATTTGTCTTTATTCTTGTGCCTCCCCCCCAAAAAAAAACATTTTAAAAAAATCACATAAACTGAATTTCAAGAAAGCTAGATAAATCTGATGCACATTGATGAAAACAAAATACATTTCACATGAGTGGTCAAGTTGTGGCCACTAAGAAACATTTGCAAGAAGGAAAGCAGAAGGGTGATGGTTTGCTGGGTCACCAACGATAAAGGAAGTCAAGTTATTGATTCAAAGTCACCCGAATAATAATTTTAAGAATATATTACAGGTGCTTTTCTAAGTTGTACATTCTGTTACATTTACCTCTATTGAACATAATTATGGGGTTCAGTAATTATTCCATGTCTGCCTGGGTAGAGAAATAGAAAAGCTATAAGGATAACTTTATGAAAAAGATGAACTTTGGTTGATAACCCATCTGAAATTTTAACTTAACAAAGATTGACAATATCCACATTATGCACAATTTAGCTTAAGTATTATATGTAATGGTGATCTTAAAATTATGGAAATGCTTTAGGACTTGCATTTGGCCCAGAAGAGAACTAAGCATATTTTGACTGCAATAAGACCAGTGCTTTATCAGCAGCACTGGCTGCTGATTTATTTCTCAGTCCAATTTAAAACACTTGTTTTACTAATTAAAACCCTAATGTCATGGGACAAAATTGCTTTTTATTATATATATATATATATATATATATATATATATATAATGAAAATTCTGCAGCCCTGTTCCTAGCTCAATTAGCCCCCACCTTTGCAGATTTTGATGTCATGTAAAGACATTTAAAATTCAGTAGGTTTTTAAAATACATATTTCCATCTAAATCCTTGAATGGGCAACTATGCAGAAATGCTCATCCATATAACCTGGGAAATTAGCAAACATTTTGGAAAAAGATCACGGCAATCTAATTCCACACTATTGCCAAGAAAACCACATGTGCATGTTTATGAAATTGCCCAAGGTTGAAGTTAACTCAAAGGACACTTAACTTTTTATATACAATAATCCCTTGTTTTTCACAGGGGATGCGTTCCAAGACCACCCGTGAAAAACACATTTCCGTGAAGTAGAGGAAATGTTTTTTTAATGTATTTAATGAGTATTTGGACATTTAAAACCCACCCTTTGCATTTAACAGTCATTCTATAATGTTTCTCAGCTGGAACTGCATGTGATATCCTACCAGTTTCTTTAATAGAGTACAGAAGTACTGTAGAAGAATTTTATGAATTTTTAATGGATTTAAAATTTTCAATGGATTTAATGGATTAAAGCCCCTTTTAAAAACCTGTGAAGTAGCGGATCCGCAAAAGAAGGAACCGCGAAGTAGCGAGGGATTACTGTAAATACAATTTTTGCAATACAATGGCAATGACACGGCAGACTAAACTTTTAATTTATCTTGACAATCATTTATTTTTGTGCAAGGGTGGGTAGGTAAGAGAGGGAGAGAAAGGAAAAAGGCTGCTATTGAAGAAATATCTTCCTAAATATTGTTTGGGCTCAATAAATTATTAGGCTACTTGTTGGTTATCAGTCAAAATGCTGTAGACCAGAGATCTTCAAACTTGACAACTTTAAGACTTGTGGGCTTCAACTCCCATAGCTGGCTGGAGAATTCTGGGAGTTGAAGTCCACAAGTCTTAAAGTTGCCAAGTGTGGGGACACCTGCTATAGATAATACAAAGGCCAATTCAACATTGTGTCCCCCAGACTTGCTGGAAATGAAATTACAAATTCCAAGATTTGGACGACAGTTGAAAATATAAAATCTCAAACTGAGAAGGGTAGTATAATGTGCCAGATTTTTGAATTAGAAATCTAGATTGTAAAATTCTCAGCGTCAGCACCCCCAAGGAAGGTTATAGCAAGATGGTGGACAGAATAGCATAACGCAAATCTCATTCCTGACTTATGTGCATGCTCTGCCCACCATCTTACCAATTATGACACAGACAAACCCTTGCCCCAGGGACACTGCTGATCAATACAGTGACATTATAGTAGAAACTGTTGACTTCCTCACTCAGTTGTATGAACAGTGATGTGTATAATTGGCAAATGCTGTGGCTATTTGTTTCTTGTCAGGTAACAAAAGTAGAGACTCATTTGTCCTCTAAAAACTCAGATCACTTCTATGTTTTCTTTAGCCTATGAAAAAATATGTCTTTGAATTACAGCGAGATCTGGCAGAAAATTAATAATACATCAAAAATGGCATGGAAGAGCTCATTTTTCTGTATCCTATCAGGGAAAAATCATATACCAAACACAATTACAGGAGAATTTCAACATTATATTGAAATTACCCAAAGTTATGCTGTTCTGATGCGGAGATATTCCTGTTTCCAAAACCTTGCTATTAATTAGTTTAAGTGGAACAACAACAAAAAAATTCCAAGATATTCATATACCGCATGGAAATTAATAGGTTATCTACAGTTTATAAGACAATTCATCCATTTAAATAGAAAAAAGTTTTGTTTCACATAAAGCAAGAGAGAATACAAAAGCACAGCTTCTGTAATTTGGTAATATTGCAACTTTACAAATATATTGCATAGTGTGTGTAAGAAAATAGTTTCATCTTTTTAATATAATTATATACAGAAGAATAACATTCACATGAAAAAAGGAAAACAAAAACAACCAAAAATGGAGCAGTCAAATTATGAAAAGACAATGAAATCATTGAACATTTAAATATTAAGCCATTTTCCAGGTATTACAAGCCATTTGCTTGACTTGATTGATATATTGATCCCAAATAATACAATCCACATTTGCCTGTTGCCATTTTGATGATTTTCTTTCATTCTTGTTAAATCAGATTTTTTTTTTTTAAAGGTTGGGATTGTAATTTTTACTCTACAGACTGAAAGATTTCCCATTCTTGCAAGAATTTTCCTTGCCAAAAGGCCATTCATGAAAGCAAGAGTCCATTCATCAATGGAAGCTCATTTTGTTCGTGGGGGGGGGGGGGGGAGCATAAAAATCAAAATCATTATCATAACATTGACTTGAAATGAACAACTTGAAAACATATTTTCAAAACTTCAAAACCTAATCCTTATGCTAATGAAATATCTATGATGCATGCAAAATAGATGATCCAAGAACCCAAACTTTTTCTTCAAAACTAGTAAAAATGAAAAACTCCAAAGTACACAGAAATCCTCCGAGATCTAATTTCTACTGCATACACCAGTTATACCACGTAATTCATTCCATGAAGGTGCATTGTCAATATGTTAATTGTAACAGAAATATCACTCTTTGGTCTTTAATATTAAACCAATATATGAACTACAGTTAACAACTTATCAACCCAACATACAAGTAACAGTGCTCAAAGAGGTCATTATATGGTTTTATTTACTTATTTCTTTAAAGACGAGAAAGAGACAGTATCCGCTAACCTTGTTGGATTGCACTGTGTGTGTATGTGTATGTGTGTGTGCATACCCTCCCATATACTGTCTCTCTTTCTCCCCCCCCAAACTATGCAATAAAATATGTCTTGAGTGTACAGTGTAGCTGGGATGATTCTGAAGAGACCAAGAAGTCTGGAAAAGTGAGGTACCATTTCCATAGTGTTCTGTATACTTACAGGGCAATATTTTTAACATGGCCTTAATCAAAACTTGTAATCATAGCGCCTAACATCAGATTTGTATTCCTTCCTCTTATATGCGGATGTAATGTAGACTTAACTTTAATGTAGACATAACCTTGATGGAGATATGAAGGTTATTTTGGCTAGGAAGAAAGGTCTAAAGCATACTTCCATCAATGCCATTTTCCTCTATCTTGTCTGCCTATTCCTGGATGCTACCAGAGGTGTCCACCAAGGAAGGCAAAAAGTCAAGATGGTAATTACTGCCACCTTATTTGCATGCACCATGTGCCATGGTTTTAAAACAAGATCGTGGGAATACTTTTGCCATCTTGACTTTTTTGAGCCATGCAGTCAATCCTGGCTTGACAACTTCCTACTGTTTTCTAGCTAGTAAATTTGGGATCTACATTTACTTTTGTTGGACCATATTTTATTTTGTCTTGCATCAGTATAACCAAATGGTAGGCTAAAATACTCTGGGAGAGCTTGCTGCCCAGGGACTCTAGGATTAGTAGTCTAGATCAGTGTTTCCCAACCTTGGCAACTTGAAGATATTTGGACTTCAATTCCCAGAATTCCCCAGCCAGCGAATGCTGGCTGGGGAATTCCGGGAGTTGAAATCCAGATATGTTCAAGTTGTCAAGGTTGGGAAACACTGGTCTAGATCATACTTGGAAGGAGAAAGAACAGAATCCATATAATGGATGTGAAGAGCCAATTTCTTGTTAATTTACAATAGACTTCTAGAAACCCCCTTGCATTTTAATTCATTTGTTATATTGTCTGTCTCCTCAGGAAAGCAATAACATCCCTTCTGCACCATTCAGTCAATCCACACAATAATTTTCAGGCTCCTGGTCATAAAAGAATACAACTAGAAGCGTAAAATCAGAAGAAGTCTGGCAGCAAGTTTTTAGAGTACAGTGTTCCCTCGATTTTCGCGGGGGATGCGTTCCGAGACCGCCCGCGAAAGTCGAATTTCCGCGAAGTAGAGATGCGGAAGTAAATACACCATTTTTGGCTATGGACAAGTATCACAAACCTTCCCTTAACACTTTAAACCCCTAAATTACCATTTCCCATTCCCTTAACAACCATTTACTCACCATTACTACTGGTACTCACCATTGAATAAAACACTTAGTGATCCTGATATTTATAAACATAATTATTTATTAACAATAATTATTTTTTTTGTTATTTATTTGCAAAAATTATTAGTTTGGTGATGACGTATGACATCATCGGGCGGGAAAAACTGGTATAGAAAAAAAAATCACGAAGTATTTTTTAATTAATATTTTTTGAAAAACCATGGTATAGGCTATTCGCGAAGTTTGAACCCGCGAAAATCGAGGGAACACTGTAATATATTTTAATAAAAGGCATGAGCTGTCATTACTCCCCTGATTTTGGGCTATCATAGTCTAACATGTTTTCTCCTCCTACAAAAGCTGCAAGTTAAAAAATATGACAGGCATTATGCTTAGTTATTTCTTTACTTTAAGGTGAGTTACACGTGGATTGGAATACTGCAGAGCCACTGGACTCAGTCAGCATATAAATTTAATAAATTATGATTCTTAATACACTCCTGAAATGAAGAAGTTTTGGGACCTTATAATTATGTGCGTGCAAAGTGGTAGGAGCTTTGCATGAAAAAATATATCTCTTTGTCATGATATACAACTAAGATGTGGGCACCCAGCATTTTAAAATGTGAAGTTGCATTGAAAGGTTTCAGAAAAATTAAAACTTTAAAATTAGACTGTGTTCTAATTTCTAAGATTTTGCATGAAAATCCATTGGGTGCTATATGACATGAATTACATATTGCTGCAGTATGTATCAATTATTTAGAGAAACACAACTGCAATTTAAATATTTAAACCTCTTATTTTTTTAAAGAAAACAGTAGAGGGACAATTCAGCTAGGGAGGATTTTCCTGAATTTGTTCAGTGATTCCTCAGGAATATTATTCTGGTTATTATTCAGTTATTTAAAATAATCATGGTTTATTTTTTTAACATCGCATGGGATGTTTGGGAGTGGAGGAGGGATTGAATATATTAATGAGAAAATGTTGGAATTTTGAAATCATCCAAAACCCTCAGGAAATCTGAAATGTCACCTGTAAAAATTGCTGCCAAATATTGTAGTTTGTAGCTGTATAAATTCTACATAGCTAGAAAATAAATCTAATTCTACTGCCAAATCAGATCAAAATCCAATTCAGGCACAGGAAGGAAGTCTTTGCCCAAGCACACTGAATCAAAAGATAAAATCTAATTTTATTTAGAGATGAGTTAATCAATCTGAATTATCCTACAAAAAAGAGAGTCAAAAACAATAGTTTGTATTATTTCCCTCTATTTTCTGTTGTATCCTCTAAGAGTAAAGTAAAATTTAATCTTATTCTTTTGTTATTTTGCTTCTGTAACGGGTGTAGTGTGATCTGCTAAACCAGGGGTAGGGAACGTTGGCTCTTCTATGACTTGTGGACTTCAACTCCCAGAATTCCTGAGCCAATCATGCTAGCTCAGGAATTCTGGGAGTTGAAGTCCACAAGTCACAGAAGAGCCAACGTTCCCTACCCCTGTGCTAAACCTTGCGTCCATAAATCAAGTTATTATTATGGTTTGTTGCAGTCAACCAGATGTTCAGACTGAATTTGGCATTTTTGTCTACTTATTGGGTCTTTTCCAAGGATAAGAGACAGGCAGATCTGATTATTTGATGGTGTTACAGACATCATCATCATCAATATTATTATTATTATTATTATTATTATTATTATTATTATATCATCATCATCATCATCTCTTTTATTCATTAAATATGAAATTCAGTCAAGTGAACATCATTATCATTATTATTACTATTCTTATTATTGTTGTTATTATTATTATTATCATCATCATCATCATCGTCATCATCATCATCCATGACAAAGGCTGTAGGTGGCCCATATTGATATATTGATGCTGAAAAATTGCAATCTATTGGCTGGACATTTCTGGAATGTTAAAATTAAATCATTTATAAATCACAGGGGAGACAGATTTAATTAAAATATTGTTGTAAATGGCATATTGGAAAAAACATATTCAGAAGTGGGAAATTCACAAGTGCAATTTTCAGAAGGGCACAAATTGCTAGGTTTATAAGCAGTGATGGGCTACCAAAATGTTTACTACTACACTGTGGGTGTGGCTTATGCATTTTGTTTCAACATCTTTCAGTGCAAATCCCCCCCCATCCTGATTTTCTGTTATATAAAGTGTATGTATACACAGGCACGGAGGGTTCTTCTAAAATTATACACATTCAACCTCATTTACTGCAACAGGAAAAACATACCCAGAGCCAAGAAGGGAAAAAAAAAATAAAAAAAAATAAATTTGCTACCGGTACTATGTACCTGACCAAAATTTTGCTACTGGTATTGCGTACCTGACCCTACCCGTAGGAGCCCACCACTGTTTATAAGGATTCTATGTAAGTGGAATATAATGGTGGAACACTTATATCAGTGTTTGAAAATATGTGGACATCAACTCCCCAAAATTACTCAGTCGGTTTGGCTGGCTGAAGAACTCTGGGAATTGAAATCCATACATCTTTAGATTCATTATTGATATATGAATTTCATACATCAGTATGAAATTGTGCTGAGCAACACAAGCCAAATGAAGAAACTTGGATATCAACCTTAAAACTGATAGCTTGGCTGGGCTAAGCCATATAATGTGGTTCTTATTTTAAGCTCTTCGGTTTATGAGCCGAAGTGAAACCGAAGGGGGAATTTTCTGCTTTCCAGCTAAGTTTTGATTGCTTGAAGAAAAGAAGAGGAAATGGTAGTTAGTGGTGGTGAGTTTGCAGTATTTTATACTCATATTCATTATTTTTGGATATTCATTTGGCAGTTTAAAATTAACAATATGAGCATAGTAGAATCCATGCAAGACATTTCGTTTACTTAGAAAATTTCACAGTTTAGCTGAAATAACTGAGCACCCTAAACATTTCATTTAAATGATTATAAAATTAAGGCTACAAGTATATAGAGAATATAGGGGTAAACTTTTATTTCCTAGGAATCAACTGTTGTTCTGCTGCCCATTTTGGGAGAGCTTGGCAGCATTCTCATAAAATGGCTTTTTTCTAGGCTTAGGGGTGGCAAGTAGAACATGTACTTAGTTTTAAACAGGATGGCTCATTCTTAATGTGATAGAAAACCATGGTACATTTGTTCCTCCCATCAGCTGCCATAATGTACCTCATATTGTAGCTTGTTTAAACTATGGTAAGAATAAATTTGGATCAACGATATTTTAAATTCTGGTTTGTTTTGAAAGTATAAATAAAACAGTTCCCTATCCAATTAGCTTAAAATGAGAAGCGTATTGTCACAATTCATTCATACAAAGGCAGACTATTACTCCTTGCACATATGATGAGTATTTGTTATTTTCAAATAGTTTTACTGAAACAGCGATTTCCTTCCTCCCTCCCTCCCTCCCTCCCTCCCTCCCTTTCCCATTTTAATCAATAGCAAAAAATGAACTAGGAATAGTCTACTATTCCTAACACAGTAATATATATATATGCTATTTATATTTTTACTCCCCTGTATTGTAGCTTATGTATCTCCAATTGCCATCTCATTGACACTGCTTTTAGGGTTCAGTTTCCATAAAATCTTTTAACTATGTTTTTGTAAAATCCAATGTGTACATTCCATAAATATATACTTGAGGGGCTCTTTTAATATTTAGTTGAAATATCTTTGTAGGGACGTTCAAAGAAGGAAAGACTTCCTCACTTCCACTAGTTTCTCAAAGAAGCTTGGTTATCATCTAATAATGTGAAATATATTATGAGTGCTCCTGGTGGAGTGATAATGACCTAAAAAGGACTAAATAATTTGGAGCTATTCTGCTGCACTTATTATCCCTGCTCTACATTCCACTTACATTCCACCTGGACAATTTCCTGGGAGTCCTTAGAATGATTTCTGTGATGTTTAGGGTTGAAGGAAGGGAAGAAGTAAAGAACATTACAACTGCAAATCATCTTAAGTAATCTTAGCCACCTTAAGTTATCTTAGCCATTACAAATGGTATGATCACTGATAAAAATGAAAACATTAATATTCCCACTTGCTATTGTTGCAGTTGTTCCATATAGTATTAATTACCAAAGCTTGTAATCTAATGGCTTTGTTAATATGAAATTACTGCAGTCCAATCCATTACTTCCTTAGGAACGCTGGCATTACTTTTCTTTTTGTTTCAATCAAAGGAACATTTATGTGTGCATAGATTTGCCTCCTTTGCTGTAATGAAATAGAAATGAGGAAATTCTCATTTAAAACCAGGACATGGCTCTTGTTCCCATTCTAAGTCACTATATTTTGGGCAAAGTATCTAAATTATTTCTTGTAGAAAACACCCTCAGTAACCTAATCATTTCTCCATCTCTAGACATTAAAATGTATTAGGGCAGTGATGGCAAACCTTTTTTTCCTCGGGTGCCGAAAGAGTGTGGGCAAGCGATATTGTGCATGTGTGAGTGCCCATACCCACAATTCAAAGCCTGAGGAGGGCAAAAACAGTTCCCCCTGCCCCTGAAGGCCCTCTAGAGACCGGAAATGGCCTGTTTCCCAACTTCTGGTGGATCCAGTAGGCTAGTGTTTTGCCCTCTCTAGGCTCCAAACTTCCCTAGAGGCTCTCCAGAAGACAAAAATGCCCTCCCAGAGCCTCTGTGTGAGCCAAAAATCACCTGGCTGACACACACATGCACATTGGAGCTGAGCTAGGGCAACTGCTTGAGTGCCAGCAGATATGGCTCTGTGCGCCACCTGTGGCACCGGTGCTATAGGTTCGCCATCACTGTATTAGGGTTTGCGTGTTTGTTGAGAAGCAAAATGTATTAATCCTATGTGTATTTTGCTCTGTGGAACATCAGGTCAATAGACTCCCTTTCATTTAATAGTGTAGCTGCATTAGATGCATTCAAATGATTGACAGGAAAACTGTTGTTAAATGTTACTTCACATGCACCAAAAAAATCATTCAAAATCAGCACAGAAATAAAAGGTAACAATTCTGATGACTTGTAAAATGTATATCTAACTCACAAAACCTGCATGAAGGAATCAAATAATAACAATGCCCTGAACGGAGGGGAAAATATTATCACACAGAGAGGGATTCTGTCTCTTGCTGTTTAAAAGGTAAAACTGAATTTTACTTGTTTAGTAAAGCAAATGTTACACAATGCTTTGAAGTCTTAAAATTCTGGGATAAAAGTTTACATCCAAAAATGATGGGTGTATGAAAATTGTGCTTTCAGACAGTAGAATTATTTGTTATACCAATCCATCTCAACTTTAGATACTGGGCCAATTTCTATAGTAGTATATCTATCTCTATATAATTATGTATATATGTGCAGTTTCTCGTATACAGTTCCTGCTCAAAAAAATTCTAAAACAATGTGCTTCACTTCATATATAGCCAAGGCACCTGTGTATTTCTCCCTTTTGGACAAAAAGTGATACGAAGATCCATATTCCCTGGTGAAGACAACCATTTTATTATGCCTTCTATCTTCCATCATGGAGCTCCATAAGCCAGAAGAGAAGGCTCTGTTTGGCTCCTTGCTTGGGCTGGAAGAGGTCCAGGAGGCTTCATGATCAAACGAGGGAAATCAAGCAGAACCGTGAAGCAGAGGGACAGTAACAAAAAGGCTATTCTGGTGTGAGGAGGAGGAGGAGAAAGAAGAAGATTCTGTGTCTTCAGCTCCACAAGCAGATGTTGCCACTGGACTGACACGTGGAACCTACTCCTGCAGGGGAAAGGTAGAGTTTGCCATTGGGACAAACACAGACCTCATAGATAGTCTGTCTTGTTGCCGATGAACTTGGTGAGGAAGATGAGGGGAAAGACCCCAGCGGTAAATTCCCTAGCCGGATTGAGTCTGCATTTAAAAATATCTAGGGGGAAAAAAGAAGAAAAATGAATTACTTTTACTGCAGGATTTCATTGTTCTGTTATTGGATTCTCTAAAACAGACCTTCCTGTCTTTTGTAAACTACTCAAGACTAACTTATACCGCCAGGCATGGGGGAGTTGAGACACCTTTCCCCCAGGCTTTTTTTTATACTTTGTTTTATGTTTGGTATGAATGTGTTGTTTGGTTTTTTAAATAATGATAGGGTTTTATATGTTTTTAACATTAGATTTGTTCCACTGCTATATTGTTTTTATTACTGTTGTGAGCCGCCCCGAGTCTTTGGAGAGGGGCGGCATACAAATCTAATAAATAATAATAATAAAATAATAATAATAATAATAATAATAATAATAATAATAAAAATAGAGATATTTTAATGTTCACTGGAATAGCATCTATATTTCAGAATGAAATTTAGTTATTACAAAAGAGTAGAATCAGGCTCTTTCCTGTTTAACTGGACTTCGTGGCAACCCAGTGGCTGGCAGGAATTCCTTGCTCTGTGCAATCCCAGCTGTCCTTATTTTTGATACCATACACATTTTTCTTCTGGTGTTTAAATGTTGACACAGAGCAGAAGGCTGAAGTAATGCATAAGGACATAAGAGTTTGAGTTCTGAAAAAATGAAAAGCATACAACAGTGTACTCTTTGGTGATTCTGATTTAACTGTAGCCATTCGTCAGTTCCACTTAGAGAAGAGATTATGCATATTCCCATTACTAATGTAGCAATTATACTCCTACATTAGTGTCCATCAGCATAATGAATTTTGAAACACTAAGTGTGAAGGCAATATGTAATTCTGCAACTGTTTCCCTTTCTTCTTGTTCATTTAATATTCTCCCAGTTGTTAATATCACCTAGGAAAAGAACATTCGAGAAAAGGTTGCAATTTATGAGCTACTGATATGGATTTAGATTGTTGGACAATGAGACTGCTTATTTGAAAAGGTGAATTTCCATCTATTAGCTGAGGACCTTTGTCGGGTAGTTAGGAAGAGATTAGTTGGTAATTAATGATGAAGAAGAGATTAAAAACATATCTAACAGCCCCAATACCTGCCCCACCTTCCCTTAAAACCATGCATTGTGGTGAAAGCTAGGAGAGTTAAATGGAACTGCTAATTATTATTATAACATAGTAATATGGAATTCAACTTTTGTTTGATCCGTACAATTATGCTGAATTAATATTATAGGGGAATCAAAACTTGGAAATAAAAAAAAACTCAGAGAATCAACAAAAATTGCATTAAAAATACGAAGCCTAGAATATGGAATATGAACATGATGGTTATTTTGATAGTTCTAGAATCATAATTTATATACCTTTTGCCAGTATTTTCAGGTAAAACACTTTTTGTCTTTATACATAACAGTAGCCAAAATGCTTCAGAATCCCACTTACTCCTAAAGGATTTAACATATTCTTTACAAAATAATTCTAGAAATAGCTGCTAAAATACACTAATTAAATGTTCAAGAACATAGAAACATGTGGAGTACGGATTTGGAGTGTTTTTATATTTATATCTAATACTGTATATCCCTTCCGTTCATCTTAAGCCATGAAAATAAACTGGACAAAATATGGAAACAAAATATAAAATGATCAAGAACATCTGCCCCAAAACCTGTGGCTATAGTAAAGTTAGCACAAGTCCAGAAGAGGTTAAATGTATTTTGTTGGTACCATTGCAACAAAATGACCTTCATGAGAGGATGAACATGAAGCCAAAATGTTGGGGGGTTTGTTTTTCATTTTATTCACAAAAGGAAGCCATTTCCTTGAAGTGTTTCCTTGAGCAGGAGTTTTGGTTGTATGCCACACTGCTGCAGTTCAGCTGGATTTCCGAATTATGGTAGGAGAAAGATGGAGAGCAGTTGTTAAAATAAAGAAATAAGAAACCCAAAGATGCTGTAGGAGAAAAGATCCTGCAACTGGAATCATGGAAAGGTTATGCTTTTGTGTGCACAAACACATATTGTGCAGTGTGACAAATAATAGAGGAAAGGAAGAGGTAAAGGCCTTGGCAACCAGAAAGGATTCTGGAATCTGAGTGGGGTAAGGTCAAATTTAATTTAATTTAATTTATTTGACTTTTAAGATGCCCAACTCTTTGCAGACTCTGGCGGCATACAGTAATAAAATCAGAATGGTACATAAAGGGTCATGTCAAAGTAAGCCATAGTAGTGTCAAGTAATGTGAACTCCAACCACTTCATTTTACAGAGATTCTTAGTAAACCAACATGTTTCTGAGAAAGGAACATGGAGCAATCATGACTGCCTTTTAATTCCAGTAATACAGTGTTCCCTCGCTTTTCGCGGGGGATGCGTTCCGAGACCACCCGCGAAAGTCTAATTTCCGTGAAGTAGAGATGCGGAAGTAAATATACTATTTTTGGCTATAAACAGTATCACAAGTCTTCCCATAACACTTTAAACCCCTAAATTGCAATTTTCCATTCCCTTAGCAACCATTTAGATTATTACTCACCATGTTTATTTATTAAAGTTTATTAAAAAAAATATTTATTAAAAGCAGATGAAAGTTTGGCGATGACATATGACATCATCGGGTGGGAAAAACCATGGTATAGGGGAAAAACCCGCAAAGTATTTTTTAATTAATATTTTTGAAAAACCCGCAAAAATCAAGGGAACACTGTGCATTAAGTTTTTAACAAAACTCCCTCCAATGTCCATCTGGTATCCATCTGGACCCATTAGGTGCATGGAACAGAAAATTTTAATGGGTTTGTCTTTCCTCCAGAGACAATAAGCAGTAACAAACATTTGGAGCCAGAACTGATGTGACCATAAATCTAATGTCCTCCAGAATCAGATCAAACATCAGCTGCTCAAAGGTAAAGATGCCATCAAGCACACATATTTTTTTAATATGCACATGCAATTAAGTGTGATGGACTTTTATTACAAGACAGAAATAAATAAAATTAATTTAAGGCTCCAGTTCTAAGCATCATATAATGGACGGGGTGTCCAAGTACAGTATAGGATTTCACTAGATGAATAAGGCTTACCTCCCCTTCTGTAGACTGCAAATGTAGCTCTTTTCTACAAGTGGCTTTCAAATCCCCTGCCGCTGCACTCACTTGTATTCCCTTTGGAGCTTCCATTATCAAAGATCTTGTAGGTGATTCGAGCCTAGAAAGTGGGGTGGGGTAAAAATGAGAAAAGCGAAGGAATTCATAAAAATAAAATAAAATGAAATGAAATACAACATGTTCTATGTATTACCCACAGCTAGATATTTTTTTCTACAACACAATAGAAATAAAATACCAACAGCATTCCAAATTACGCTGAAAATTCTTTTGAATATCAGTTCATATTTTGTGGAGTACAATGCTATTTTTTCTAGAACAAGGTCTATTTTATTTCAAGTCAGTTATTTTGTATTGAATGGTCTATTGCAGAGGTCTCCAAACTTGGCAACTTTAAGACTTGTGGAGTTCAACTTCCAGGGAGTTGAAGTCAAGAAGTCTTAAAGTTACCAAGGTTGGAGATATCTGGTCTATTGGGATACCATGTTTAACTATGAGTAATAATTTTACATAAAATTGAAGCAGTGGTGAAATCCGCTTACCTTCCCTACCGGTTCGGAAGTGTAAACTTTAGAAACATAGAAACATAGAAGACTGACGGCAGAAAAAGACCTCATGGTCCATCTAGTCTGCCCTTATACTATTTCCTGTATTTTATCTTACAATGGATATATGTTTATCCCAGGCATGTTTACATTCAGTTACTGTGGATTTACCAACCATGTCTGCTGGAAGCTTGTTCCAAGGATCTACTACTCTTTCGGTAAAGTAATATTTTCTCACGTTACTTTTGATCTTTCCCCCAACTAACTTCAGATTGTGTCCCCTTGTTCTTGTGTTCACTTTCCTATTAAAAACACTTCCCTCCTGGAGCTTATTTAACCCTTTAACATATTTAAATGTTTTGATCATGTCCCCCCTTTTCCTTCTGTCCTCCAGACTATACAGATTGAGTTCATTACATCTTTCCTGATATATTTTATGCTTAAGACCTTCCACCATTCTTGTAGCCCGTCTTTGGACCCATTCAATTTTGTCAATATCTTTTTTAGGTGAGGTCTCCAGAACTGAACACAGTATTCCAAATGTGGTCTCACCAGTGCTCTATATAAGGGGATCACAATCTCCCTCTTCCTGCTTGTTATACATCTAGCTATGCAGCCAAGCATCCTACTTGCTTTTCCTACTGCCCGACCACACTGCTCACCCATTTTGAGACTGTCAGAAATCACTATCCTTAAATCCTTCTCTTCTGAAGTTTTTGCTAACACAGAACTGCCAATGCAATACTCAGATTGAGGATTCCTTTTCCCCAAGTGCATTATTTTACATTTGGAAACATTAAACTGCAGTTTCCATTGCTTTGACCATTTATCTAGTAAAGCTAAATCACTTACCATATTACAGACCCCTCCAGGAATATCAACCCTATTGCACACTTTAGAGTCATCGGCAAATAGGCAAACCTTCCTATGTAAAAGGGAAGCTTAGGAAAGTCTTGAAACTAATTTCCGTACTATTAGCAATGCATTTGCTTCCTCCAAATGAGAGGATCTAAAATTTAGGCACTTGAAAGAACCAGCCAATAGGCATGCCAGAAACCACAGTACAAAATCTGTCCTATAGACAGGTGTGGGCTACTGCCTGGATGGGGGTGGGTGGGGGGTGCAGTGGGAATGCAGTGGAGCTCCACCCCAAAACACCCAATTTGCACTGAAAAATGTTGAAAGAAAATGCAGGGCTTCCTGCATAAGCCATGCCCACAGTGTGGTAGTAAAAACTTTGGTAGCCCTTCACTGCCTATAGATATCAGTCTTTAGTTTTTAGATATCAGTGTTTATTGTCAACAAACCTGCTTTGAATATTGGCAGGAAGGCAATGAACATGGATTCCAAGAAATAAACAATGGAAAAATTATTAATAAACATTATAGCCTGATATTTCCTAATTTAAAGATTTCTTATCCAAATGTTTTAATGGCATGTTTTTCAGGGTTCTTTATCAAGATCTGTTACAGATTTACTTCTCTATTTGCATAAATAGTGACATTCTTTTACAATAATTAATGACTGGATTTCTTTCTAATAATTTGTGTTTTGTTATTATGGTCAACTTTCTAAATGGTCTGTTACCTCAACAAGTAGACTGGGGGTGTCTACAGGAATGGTATAGGTGACAATACTTAGTGGCAGGTGTTACAATGCTACAATGCAAAACCTGCCACTAATATATTGTGAGTGATTGTGCAACACAAGTGGGAAAGAGTAGAGTTTGTAATTTGTCATTAGCACATTTATTTTATTATATTGAAACCATCATTTTATCTGGGGACATAAGTAGTTGTAGATCTGTTTCCTTTCTTATATAATACATTGCATAGTTATGAAACAGCAAATATTAAACCAAAGATGAAAAAATATAATAACAAAATTATGTCATGTATTGATTTATTTAACTATATTCCAAGTTAGGTTTAACACAAATAGTTTCTTAAAGCTCTGTTTTAAACAACTGTCTTATATAAATATTTATCAATTAAATTTAGAAACGTTTACCCTTTATCTTTTGTGGTTGCTTTGAAGAACTGTGATTTATATAACGACTGCACCATCTTATTAAGGAAAGAATATAGTTTAAACTGCAGGAAAATTATATTTTTAACATATATTATTTAAGAACCACCTTTCTTTCAAAAGGAAATTTCTAGACATAATTTTTAGTTCACTTCAACAAACTCCACTTTTTCATTTATTTTCTTTAGGCAAATGCTGGTATGTTATTGTAAGATGAAATGGACCATATTTTTGTGTGCTTTTCTGATCCTCCTGAAATTTAAAATACATATACTTTAAAATAAATTACCCTTGGCTACATAGCAGTGATGGCAAAGCTTTTTTTTGTTTGCTCAGTGCCAAAAGGGCTCACACATTCGTGATAGCGCATGCGTGCATGCCCATACCCATAACGCAATGCCTTCCTGTCTGTACATGCATGCACATACCTGCGCTACCCCCCATGCATGTGTGCAGTACTCACTGAAGCCTCTGGACTTTTAGTAGGTTTGTTGGACCACTTTTTGCCCTCCCCAGGCTTGAGCAAAGCCTCCTGAAGCCTGGAGAGGGTGAAAAACAGCCCAATGATCCAACTGGAAGTTCATTTCCAACTTTCCATTAGGCTTGTTAGGTTTATTTTTCACCATTCACAGGCTCTGGAGGCTTTCCTGAAGCCTGGGGAGAGCAAAAAGTGGTTTCTGAAGTTCCAGTAGGCCCATTGGGTCTACATGGGGCTACCTTTGAAAAGTGTTCGGAAACTTCAGATTGTGCAGAACGCAGCCGCGAGAGCCATCGTGGGGCTTCCAAGATTCGCCCACGTTTCTTCACCACTCTGCGGCTTGCATTGGCTGCAGATCAGTTTCTGGTCACAATTCAAAGTGTTGGTCATGACCTTTAAAGCCCTACATGGCATTGGACCAGATTACCTGTGGAACCGCCTGCTACCGCACGAATCCCAGCGACCGATAAGTTCCCACAGAGTTGGCTTTCTCTGGGTCCCGTCGACTAAACAATGTCATTTGGTGGGCCCCAGGGGAAGAGCCTTCTCTGTGGCGGCCCCGGCCCTCTGGAACCAACTCCCCCTGGAGATTAGAACTGCCCCCACTCTCCCTGTCTTTCGCAAATTACTGAAGACTCACTTTTATTTATTTATTACTTAGATTTGTATGCCGCCCCTCTCCGAAGACTCGGGGCGGCTATGCCGCCAGTCATGGGAGAGTTAAGATATTCCTTTCCCCTAGGCCATTACAAGTTATGCATGGTATGTTTGTGTGCATGTTTGGTTTTATAATGAGGGTTTTTAGTTGTTTTATTAATTGGATTGTTACATGCTGTTTTTATCATTGTTGTTAGCCGCCCCGAGTCTACGGAGAGGGGCGGCATACAAATCCAATAAATAAGTAAGTAAGTAAGTAAATAAATAAACAAACAAACAAACAAACAAACAAATAAATAAATAATTTTTTTGCCATCCACAGGGTCTGGGGAAGGTGAAAACAATCCTCTGGGAGGCCAAAAATCAGATGGCCGGTGCGCACATGCATGCTGGAGCTGACACAGGGCAATACCTTAGCATAATCTCAGATATGGCTCCATGTGCCATCTGTGACATGAATGCCATAGGTTCGCCATCACAGCTATACAGATAAGGAAGACAAATTTACTTATAAAAGTAAAGGTTCTTCTTTTGAATTCAAAGCAATTAATACTAAGCTAGAAACATTAGGGTATATGATATATATCATCCAGCCACTGTTTGGGGCATTTAAATAGCATTGATTGTAGCCAGAGATTTAAGAAGGTGCTTAACTTTCTACTGAAATCAATGGGGACTTGAAAGCACTAAAATTTGATTGGCCCAAGCTTGGTATAGATCACAGATTCTAATCTTGTGGAGATTATTTTAATTAAGCAGTAGTAATTCTACTAATTAGTCCTCTTAATGTTACCTGTCTTGCAAATCCCAGTTAACCAACAATTATAAGCATTCACAAAAAGGATCAAGTATTTAAGATCAGGTGAACACTGTAGTTGCACCTTTAGAGAGAGCTATTCAGTTATTTGCTGTGTTGCATTGCCAGATACAGAATAGGTCAGGGAACATGCACAAAAGCACAAATCACATTGTCTTAAAATCCAGGTCAATGCATATGACACCTGTAGCAGTTTTGCCTGAAGAAGCTGGAGACTCCTACAAATTAATGAACACACCTAGAGTTTTAAAGAAGTCGAGTGAAACAGTCAAAAGAAAACTCAGAAATATTGCAGCCCTATCATATTTTTGTTTGCAATTATTTATGTGCTGTAGGTCAAGCTAAAACATTAATTTATTTAATTTTATTCAATTTTTATGCCGCCCTTCTCCTTAGACTCAGGGTGGCTTGCAACAAGTTAGCAATGGTACTTTTTAACAGAGCCAGCATATTTCCCCCACAATCTGGGTCCTCATTTTACCCACCTCAGAAGGATGGAATGTTGAGTCAACCTTGAGCCGGTGGTGAGATTTGAACCGCTGACCTACAGATCTACAGTCAGCATCAGTGGCCTGCAGTACAGCACTCTACCTGCTGCGCCACCCCGGCTCTGGTCAACAACGGTCCAGTTTTGAAGGCACCATTGCAGTTGATTGGAGAACTATGTTGGTAAATCTGCAGGTCGGGGGCTTAGTTTAATTTGGTTTTGTGGTTACAACCCCCCCCCCCAAAAAAAATTCACCTTGTATCACAGGAGAGGGTCTAGCAAAATCAGCTTCCTAACAGGATCTTTCTCAGAGAATCTCTTAAGCTAAACCAGAGATAGCAATCCATGCTGAGTACTCATGCATCTATGATTTGAGTGAAGATTGACACAGTGCTCATGGTTAAATATTTTAGGAAAACCTTAAAGCTATTTAAAAAGGGATGCTGGGTCAAGATAAAATATAGAGATATAATTGAGTAAAACTCAGCTGTTACTAAATCCATAGAAGGTTGACAATGTGGAACTAACTCCCTGTGGAAATCATATTAGAGTGCATAGGAAATTGGAGGTTCAAGAACTCAGCAAATTTCAAAATTAATATTGAAAACTGACATTCTGTTTCTTTAATGCTTTAATCTATCATTTCTAAACTAATTAGATTGGAAAGCTGCACAAAATTTTGTAATGTTGCACAAATAAAGGCAGTTCCTGATGTCTCTTCTTGTACCAGGGTTTCAATTGTTTTGTAATTCTATGCATGCTCTAATAAATAAATAATCCAAAATCTGGGTGGTGGTTAGCAACTGCGCGTTCTCCCTTGGGCATCTTTGGGGATGATTGACAGGTTCTCTCCAAGCTCATGGTGGGGTGCTACCTGAGCAGTTGGGGGGAACCTGTCTTTGGGTCCCGCACATTGAAGTCCCCGGGTAGGGGTGCACCGGCGGGACCCCCCTCATGCGAGTGCATGGCAGGGTCTCAGGTGAGGGAGAGGTCCCTCACCTGGACTAGCATCGAGCTACGCCCATAGTTGCCCAGGAATGTTGATTGCTACGTCATTTCTGCCCTGGAAGTATTTGTTTGACCCTGCAGGTCCACTGTTTGGGTCACAGTTAAGCATGTTGATTTTATGCTAATTTATGCTAATTTATGCTAATTTAATTAAATAAACTATGCAAATTATTATTAATAAAAATGACCCAAGTTTAAATCCAGCTCTTGTGTCCGTGTCGTTACTCCGTCTCTTCGGCAAAACTCTGATATGCCTCTGATGCTCTCTGCTATGAATCATAGCCTATGATAGTTGTTGCAATTTTCATAGAAAAACTCTATCCTTCCCCCTCCTCCCAATTCTGGAATGCCTTTTAATAAGACTTGACATAGCCAATTTCAAGATTGGCAAATTAACATATTGTTTTATCCCCCCCCCCTTCCAAGAAATGAAAGGATGCCGGTAAGGATGCAAAATACAGTATCTTGATATATTTCATTTAAAAGAACTACTAATCTTCCAGTTAATTAGAACATGAACCAAAATAGGAAACATTAATTCACACATCTACAGAGGGGTGCTGGTAGTGTCAATGCTTGGGGAAAAGTTAAGCCCTTCTCAATCAGAGTTCCACTGGCAAAAATATATGAGCCAAATTTAGCTTCAAAAGAAACATCAACTCTTTTCTGAAACCAAAATTGGGAGTCTTTATTCATTATTAAGTTTCATTAAGTTGGAGTGACACTTTGACTTGCAAAATACCAGATGATAGTGGGTTGGTTCTTTTTACGTCTATAGGCATTGAAAGCCAACAGAAAGAAACGTCACTCATATTTATATTTTTAGTATAAATAGTACAGAAAATGGTCCTGGCATTCTATCCAAAGCAAGCAGTTGAACAATATAAAGGGCTACTCTGAATCCTGAGAGACTGTCCAAGCAAAGCTGAAAGAGCAGGAAAAATCTCTAAATTTGGCTCTTTGTTTTAGCTCTGTAAGCAAAGATAAATCATGAATAATAAGAAAGAGAATCAAGATTGTCAACTTATCACTGGACCTTGATTCTACAGGAAAATTTTAAAAGCTAGAATAGGAATGGAAAATGTCCAGCCAATGAAGAAGCTTGTTTTATCCATGAAAATCTGTCTCTGATGACAGATATATTTTTCCTACATTGCATTTATTTATTTATTTTATTTATTTATTTATTTGTCCAATATACAATACATATGGAAGAGAATAGACATTAAGTAATATATATGACAATAGAAAGTAAAAAGAAGAGAAGTAGATGGAAGGGAGAGAGTATATATGATATAAGAGATAAGGAGAGAATATATATAGATATAGATATAGATATATAGATATAGATAAGGAGAGAATATATATGACATATGAGATAAGGAAAGACAATTGGACAGGGGACGATAGGCACATCAGTGCACTTATATACGCCCCTTACTGGCCTCTTAGGAACCTGGAAAGGTCAATCGTGGAGAGTCTAAGGGAGAAGTGTTGGGGGTTGGGAGTTGACACTATCGAGTCCGGTAATGAGTTCCACGCTTCGACAACCCGATTGTTAAAGTCATATTTTTTACAGTCAAGTTTGGAGCGGTTAATATTAAGTTTGAATCTGTTGTGTGCTCTTGTGTTGTTGCGGTTGAAGCTGAAGTAGTCGTTGACCGGAAGGACGTTGCAGCATATGATCTTGTGGGCAATACTTAAATCGTGTTTTAGGCGCCGCAGTTCTAAGCTTTCAAGACCCAGGATAGATAGTCTATTTTCGTAGGGTATTCTGTAACTATTTCCGAAACTTTTCAAAACATACTTGCTGAACAGATAGCATTTTGGTTGTTCATAACTAGGAAGAGGAAGTTACCCACAATTTCCTCACAAGGAAATATAATCTGCTTGTCTTTCACCAAAGTTGTATATGGCCCTAGTAGGGCTGGTGGAAGTTTTATAGAGCTTCGTTGTTGCATGTGAGAGCACAAGGAGGAAACTCTCTAAGGGAGTTCTACACAGCAGGACAGTGTATGAAAATAAATATGTGGGATTTGCCTAGGAACATAGGATATGTTAATGAACAGATCCAAAAAAATTACAGCCTTTATCTCCATATTGGCAGTGAGGAGGCTCTGTCCATTCTGGACATTACTTCAATGTTTAATTCTACCCTCAAGTCAGAAGGGCTTCTGCATTTCTGTATTAGAGCAACAGGAATGTTACAGAATAGAATAGAATTTTTATTGGCCGTGTGATTGGACACACAAGGAATTTGTCTTGGTGCATATGCTCTCAGCGTACATAAAATAAAATATACATTTGTCAAGAATCATGTGGTACAACACTTAATGATTGTCATAGGGGTCAAATAAGCAATGAGGAAAGATTCAAAATTAATAAAAATCTTAAGGATGCAAGCAACAAATTACAGTCATACGGTCATAAGTGGGAGGAAATGGGATAGGAATGACGAGAAAAAATTAGTAGTAATGGTAGTGCAGACTTAGTAGAAAGTCTGACAGTGTTGAGGGAATTATTTGTTTAGTAGAGTGATGGCATTCAGAAAACAACTGTTCTTGTGTCTAATAGGGAACATTATTTTCTGGTTGTAGAATGGACCCTGGAGAGTTGAACTTGGCGTTATATCTCAGGTAACGTCAGTGGTGGGATTCAATTTTTTTTCACTACCAATTCTGTGGTCATGGTTTGGTGGGCATGGCGTGGCTTGGTGGGCATGGCTCGGTGAGCGTGGCAGGGGAAGGATACTGCAAAATCTCCATTCCTTCCCCATTCCAGGGGAAGGATATTGCAAAATCCCCATTTTATCCCAATCAGCTGGGACTCGGGAGGTAGAGAAGATAGGTGGGGGGCAAGTCAGAGGTGATATTTACTTGTTCTCCGAAGTACTGAAAATTTCCGCTATCAGTTCTCCAGAACTGATCAGAACCTGTTGCAACCCACCTCTGGGTAAGATGAGGAAATGGGCTTCTCACCTAGGGCCATTATTTTATTTATTTTATTTATTAGATTTGTATGCCGCCCCTCTCCGTAGACTCGGGGCTGCTCACAGCAATAATAAACAATATATAGCAAATCTAATAATTTAAAAGAAACACTAAAAGCCCCATTATTAAAAGCAAACATACATACAAGCATACCATACATAACTGTATAGGCCCGGGGGAGATGTTTCAATTCCCCCATGCCTGACGGCAAAGGTGGGTTTTAAGGAGTTTACGAAACGCGAGGAGGGTGGGGGCAGTTCTACTCTCTGGGGGGAGCTGGTTCCAGAGGGTTGGGGCTGCCACAGAGAAGGCTCTTCCCCTGGGTCCCGCCAAATGGCATTGTTTAGTTGACGGGACCCGGAGAAGGCCAACTCTGTGGGACCTAACTGGTCGCTGGGATTCGTGCGGCAGAAGGCGGTCCCGGAGATATTCTGGCCCAATGCCATGAAGGGCTTTATTACCTCTCCCTCCCTCCTTCTCTCCCCCTCTCCCTCTCATCGCCCCCTCTCTCATATTTTAAAATGCCTGTCTGCCTGCCTACCTTCTGAGTTTATCAGAAAAAAGATATACTGATGGAAATCTGTGAACTATAAAAATATAGCAGTAAAACAGACTGTTGAGTGGGAAAGATGCTACTCTATTTTCTGTTTCAGATATCTAATCAAGGAGGAAAAGGTTGCATGATTTTCTTGTTGCTTCTGTTTTTGCAGCTATTTTTTCCTCTCTCCTGGGATCTGGAGCCTGTTTTCTTAGGGAAAAGCAACCAATGGCAGAACTTGCAGGTGAGAAATAAGATCTCTGAAAAGGGTCAAGAGCATCTTTCATCAAGATTTGCTTTCCATTTTCAGAGTATGATCTCTCACTACATGTCGCGTTTTCTAGCTCTCACAAAACACAAAAACTATTTGCCATCCCAGCCTCCATGCCAAGTTATTTTGGCATCAAATATCTAGCTGCTGAGCATATTTTTCTCACCTTATTATGTGAGAAATAAGATGTAACAGTCATCTTATTATCAATCTTAAAGCTCTCATTAACTGAGACATCTGAAAGCTGAACTTTAATTAAATAGAGCATGCTATTACTTTTAGTGTAGCTTGTTCACTTTAGTCTAGTAGGAGCTACAGAAAAGTAATGAACTCCAGTATTTGATGCTGACAGGTCTAGATAGGCAATGAAATGAAGGGTGGGGGAAAGCAATGATGCTTGAATTCTCCACGTAGGGTGGAATTTCAAGATAAAGAGCATTTCAGAAACTTCTGGGACTATCACTGAGGTGTTGTAAGAACATGCAACAGCTGCTACCCCCAAGGCTAACTACATTTTTGGCAACTGCATCTTTAGACTAATTTACTCTAAACTTGCTTCTCAGTTTTCCAACTTAAGGATGTAACTCGTCTACCAGTAACTGACTCTATAGATAATTTCTCTGCAGCTTCTTCTGACCATTAGGTATCCAGGATGAAACAGAAAGAGACACCAAGCCCTTTAGCAACTATAAGCAACATAACCAAAGGTAGAACAACTTTTAGTGAACAGTAGACGCCAAGGAATTTTAATCATTTTCTGCTAACTTGGAGCAATTGGCATTTGGGTAGATTAACTACTGAATTTTGCCATCTATGAGGTCCTCTTAACTTCTTCTCGATGAATCCTAAGAAAACGGATTATGGCAAAGCCATGTAATAGAACATATTTCTTTTTAGTCACGTTAAACATTATAAGTTCTTGATAGGTTCCTGTTGTGTTTAGCTCTAGCCCAGCTCCTGCCCCAAGGACTGTGGATGTGGGGGAGACATCCACATGCTGCAGGCCTGTTTTGCCCCCGGTGGAATCTGCTGATGAAGGCTCCTCTGACCAAGAAGACATGAGTGACAGGGAGGAGGAGAGTGTGGCAGACAGCTCAGAAGGAGATCAATTATCTAGCTCCTCCTTGGATTTAGAACAAGAGTTAATGATACAGCCACACATGCGGAGAGCGATGCATAGGCAACAACAACTGAGAGATTATTATCAAAGAAAATGAGGCCACCTGTGGTTGGGTGGGGCTGTGGTAATTAGTGAGGCTGCTATAAATATCAGCCTGTGGGTTTGGCCATTGTGGAGGATTATCTGATCGTTTGTTGTGTTTCATGACTGCTTTACTGACTTTGACTTTTTTTGTGCTGATTTTTCCCTGCTTTGAAACTAAACCAGAGCAAAGTGTGTTTCACTTTGTGAAAGAAGGACTTTGAATTGCCTCACAGCTGCAAGCTAAGTATCACAGGAGTGATAAGGGACTTGTATAAATTACCAGTTTGTTTGGAGACGAGTGCTCTTTGCTATAACAAAAGAGGGCTTAGTTTAAGTGAATTTTCATTATAAAGAACATTGTTTTGAATTTTCAAACGTGTGTATGTCTGAAATTTGTACCTGTGAATTTTTGGGAGGATTCTACCAGAGAGCCCGACAGAACAGGTTCCTATTAACTTTAACCCCAAATATGCACTATGTAAATTATTTTGTTGACTCCTCCTCCCAGCATGAGATGTTTTTAATGTGGTGCGGGGTTGGTGGTGATGGTGGTGAGTGGATAGATGAAAGAATCAAAGTTGGCCATTTTGAGTCTAACTTTAAAAAAGTAACTTGCTATAGTAATATTCCTTATTTTTTCTTTTATGCAAAGAAAAATTATTATTAGAGCCATACATTTACAACCGTGTATTACTACTGCTGTTATTACTACTTTTGTTATTGCTACTACTCATTATTGTATTTTTTTGAGACTAATGGGAATGAAACTTCCTACAACTTTGCATTGCCTGATCAATTTTTTTAAAAAAATCTTATTATGCTGAGTGTTGGCTTTCAGCATTAGTTTATAGTTAATGGCACAATAGCCTTGACGATGACAGGGGAAAAAAGCTATTAAATTTGATCCCTGAGTTCTCCCAAAGGCACAGAACAACAGCAAAGCAATTTACCTTTCTTATTAGGAAGGTGATTGATAGCACAGATTTTCACACATAGCTACAAATGCCTTAGAACATATTGAATCTTAATGGGCACCTTATGTATATTCAACATATTGTCCCTTAATAAGTAACGTAAAAGAGAATATTGAATAACTGTTCCTAAAAATTGGTTTTAATGGTACATTTCCACCATTAAAACCAGTATTTTGGAAGCTTAGAGTGTAGTCAACGGAGCTGCAGGTTTTTTATTATTTTTCAATAAATATGGCAATAAAAGCATTATGAAATAAGCTGTCAGTGCTCAGATTATGAATTAAACATTTATTTTTAAACAATGTCATTTACACTATGACGAACTAGTGGTTCAACTAATTTTGCTAAGAAAAATTAATAGAAAAACTAATAGCAATAGACAAAGGTGTTAAACTCATGAAGAATATCATTTCCATTCTTTGGTCATTTAAAGACATATTTTGACTGTAGCTCATTATATGCTTCTGAAATAATTGCACAATAAAGCTCAGCTGTGAATGTAGCATTGCAATAAATTTTATAATGATTCAAATAACATGGCATGCAAGGTTCAGTTTGGACATTCAGTTCAATCAACATTGGTTAATCATCCATTTAACACAGATTCGTGAACTGAAAAGGGTCCTGTATTCAAAAGACAAATGGAATTTGTTAGATCTGTATCTATTAGAATCCTTTTGAACAGTGTTGGGGGAACCCGTTGAAGTTTGGGTTCAGCGGGTTCAGCCGAACTTGATGGAGGAGTTTGGGTAGGTTCGCCGAACCTGAACCCCATTGAAGGGGGCAAATTTGGGAGGACGCCCCACCGGGATTCCTTGCCTGCCGCTGCCTCAGGGAATTCCCTGCTTTGCGACTGCCCCCACCGGGTTTTCTCCCTTCTCCCGGTGTCCCGCTGGGCCAATCACAGCCATGCATCCGGCTGACCAATCACAGGCAAGCAGGACACATGGCTCTGTGGTGTTTGCTCGAATGTCGAACTTGAACATGTATTTCTGGAAAAGTTTGGGTTCGGTATGCCGAACCCCGCAAAGTTCGTTACGGACATGAACTATGCAAGTTCGGTTCGCCCAACACTACTTCTGAACTGAAAATTCAATAGTTTTTCTGTCGATTTAGAAATACTACCAGACAAATCACAATGTTGCTTTCTTTCAGTTCCTCATAAAAATGAATGGTGTGATGGACTCCCTGATATTCACAGAGCAGTCATTTTCTAAAAGACTTTATCACCTTATGAAACTTTCTGTCTCTCTGGCCAGGCTAACATTGCTTCATTCACTTTATCAACCCTCCACTTTCAGCCAGCGATGCACTTTAACATTTGCTTTTGCTTGTGACAATAGAAGGTTAATTTTCTTCTATGCTGCCCCTGTCAGCACAAGTAAGCATTCAATAATATGTGACTAGTCTAGAATACATTTTGGGTTCAAACCTTACTTTCATACCTGTAGCAGATTGAAATAATTTCATATAATAGTAGGTGAATGTATGCCCAGCTTACATTGTTCTATTGACTGTTTTTAAGACAATGTGGTGGTGATGGCAACAGGAGCATGAATACTGCTTGTTCTGTGCAAAAATATTTCTCTATGGCCTGCTTGATTTTGTGACAGTGTTGCTTGCCTTGTGAGTATGTCTCTGTTGACCTTGCTAATTAACTAATATGGACATTGCCAGAAAACCAATGCTATTTACAATCAAGCCTGGATAAGGATAAGAGAATTTTGTCTAGGATTCTTGCAAATCAACTAGGCAAGCTTTCTTGTCCTGATAACCCATAAAAACAAGAGTTTACTTTTTAAAGTTTGTTTTTAATAGCTGGTGTAGGAGAATACATTGTTTCAATAAACATCACTATATTTATTATTATTTTTATTATTTATTGGATTTGTATGCCGCCCCTCTCCGCAGACTCGGGGCGGCTAACAACAGCAGTAAAACAGTACAACAAAATCCAATACTAAAAAACAGTTAAAAACCCATTATATAAAAACCAATCATACATAAAAACATACCATACATAAAATTGTGAAGGCCTAGGGGCAAAGTGTATTTATTTATTTAGTAATTAGATTTGTATACTGCCCCTCTACGAAGACTCTGAGAATGCTCTTTTGAATATATGCAAACTTTTAAAACACCTGGTGCAAAATTTTCTCTCAATCGCCCAATCAAGGAACTACTAAGACAAACAGCCAAGCAGATAATGATACCCTAATTAAAGAATTAACCAGGAGAAAACTGTTGTGTATTGGCGGTTGAACATGGTTTCACCAAGGTCCAGCATTTGAGCTGGAGAATGCTCAAATGCTATTGGTTAAAGTGTCTGATAGCGCCTTATAAAAGGACTAGGTGTCAGACTGCAAGTTGCTGGTTGTACAGAGAGTTGCCCAATAAACAGTGTTCAGAAAGTTGATCTCCTGAGTTGTGATTCCCACAACTTAACACAAACCACACACCCACCAACACTGGCAGGGTAAGCTACTATATATAGATAGGGAACAAACCCCACACTCACTAACAATGATTATATCTAGTTGGATAATGAAATATCTACAAGCAAAACAACCAAACTCAGAATTCACCATTACAGTGATCCCTCGAGTTTCGCGATCTCGATCTTCGCGAAATGCTATATCGCGATTTTTCAGAAAATATTAATTAAAAAATACTCCACTCTTCTCTCTCTCTCTTTCTTCCTCTCTCTCACTCTCTTCCTTCCTTTCTCATCTCTTTCTTTCTTTCCTTCTCTCTCTTTCTCTATCTCTCCCCCTCTTGCTCTCCCTCTTTTTCTCACTTTCCCTCTCTCGTGCACCGAGCGGCGGGCAGGCGGGCAGGCAGGCGGCGGACAAGCGGCGGGCGGACAAGCGGCGGGCGGACAAGCGGCGGGCAGACAAGCGGCGGGCGGACAAGCGGCGGGCGGACAAGCGGCGGGCGGACAAGCGGCGGGCGGACAAGCGGCGGGCGGACAAGCGGCGGGCGGACAAGCGGTGGGCGGACAAGCGGTGGACAAGCAGCGGGCGGACAAGCGGCGGGCAGGCGGGCAGGCAGGCGGTGGACAAGCGGCAGGCGGACAAGCGGCAGACAAGTGGTGGACAAGTGGCGGACAAGCAGCGGGCGGACAAGCGGCGGGCGCGGCAGCAGCGAGGAGCCGAAGATCGGGGTTTCCCCTTTGCGTGGGCGGCGGGGAAACCCCGATTTTCGGCTCCTCGCTGCTGCGGCGCTGCCGAGCAGATCAGCTGCTGGGCGGCGGAAGGAACCTTCCCTGGGTCTTCCCAGGTGCGGAAGTAAAAACACCATCTGCGCATGCGTGGCCATGGAAAAAAAGGCGCGCATGCGCAGATAGTGTTTTTACTTCCGCACCACTATATTGCGAAAAATCGAGTATCGCGAGGGGTCTTGGAACATAACCCTCGCGATACTCGAGGGATCACTGTACTACACTAATTCTCTCTGTAAATTTGAATCTGAACTCCAAATAGGAACTGAATAATCAAATTATCACAGATAACCCCCACTCGGTTAAAGACCTCGGTATACTAATAACAAAAGATTTAAGTGCCAAAGCCCACTGCAACAATATAACCAAGAAGGCTTCAAGAGTTGCAAACCTAATCCTACGTAGCTTCTGCTCTGGAAATCTCACACTACTTACCAGAGCTTACAAAACTTTTGGCAGACCCATCCTCAAATACAGCTCATCTGTTTGGAACCCATATCGCATCTCAGACATTAACACCCTTGAAAATGTCCAAAGATACTTCACCAGAAGAGCCCTTCACTCCACCACTCGAAACAGAATACCCTACGAGACTAGACTTTCAATCCTGGGCCTAGAAAGTTTAGAACTAAGACACCTTAAACAAGATCTAAGTATTGCCCACAAGATCATATGCTGCAACGTCCTGTCTGTCGACGACTACTTCAGCTTCAACCACAAGAACACAAGAGCACACAACAGATTTAAACTTAATATTAACCGCTCCAAACTTGACTGTAAAAAATATGACTTCAGTAACCGAGTTGTAGAAGCGTGGAACTCATTACTGGACTCCATAGTGTCATCCCCAAACCCCCAACACTTTACCCTTAGATTATCTACGGTTGACCTATCCAGATTCCTAAGAGGTCAGTAAGGGGCGAGTACAAGTGCACCCAGAGTGCCTTCCGTCCCCTGTCCTATTGCTCTTCTATATCTCCTATACCTTTCCTCTATTCCTATATCTCTTCTTCTATTCTTTCATTGATATACAGTGATCCCCCGCTCGTTGCGAGGGTTCCGTTCCAGGAGCCCCTGCAACGAGCGGGTTTTCGCGAAGTAGCGATGCGGAAGTAAAAACACCGTCTGCGCATGTGCAGACGGTGTTTTTACTCCCACAGCGCTAGCGAGGAGCCGAAGATTGGGGGCGGGGCGGCTGTTTGCCGCCGGCATGGAGGGCTTCCTAGCAGCCCCCCAAACCCGGGTTGGGGGTCCGGGGGGCGCTGGCTCTCGGCGCTTTTGAGCTGAGTCCGGAAGCGAATTCGCTTCCGGACTCAGCTCAAAAGCGCCGATAGCAAGCGGCAAGGAACGGCTTGTCTCGGCGCTTTCGAGCTGACCGGACTCAGCTCGAAAGCGCCGAGACAAGCCGTTCCTTGCCGCTTGCTATCGGCGGTTTTGAGCTGAGTCCGGAAGCGAATTCGCTTCCGGACTCAGCTCAAAACCGGTGATACCAAGCGGCAAGGAACGGCTTGTCTCGGCGCTTTCGAGCTGACAGCTCGAAAGCGCCGAGACAAGCCGTTCCTTGCCGCTTGCTATCGGCGGTTTTGAACTGAGTCCGGAAGCGAATTCGCTTCCGGACTCAGCTCAAAAGCGGCGAGAATGAACGGCGTGGGCGGGCGAAGGGCGGGCGGCAGCGAGGAGTTTGCGTGGGCGGTGGGGAAACTCCTCGCTGATGCCAGCAAGAGGGGGAAGACCCAGGGAAGCCGCTGCCATCTACGCATGCGTGCCCGGCACGCATGCGTAGATGGTATTTTTGACTTCCGGGTTGAAAAATAGCGAAGTACCCTGTTCGCAATGGTTGGGGACGCAATAAACGGGGGATCACTGTATTCTATTCCTATATCTTCTTTTCTATTATTTCTTAGATATATTTTACTATGAGTATCTCCTCTATAACCTTCATCATGTATTTTACTATGTGTATATTGATATATACCCACTAAAACCCTCATTGTGTATTGGACAAAATAAATAAATAAATAAATAAATAAAATAAAATAAAATAAAAATAAATGAAGAATTATGTAAGTAATTTTAAAAAATTGAAAAGAAATTGTCTAAAACCTTTCGAATTGAGTTTTGCAAGGTTAATGTCTTCTTATGGGGACAAATCTCAGCTTTGAGCATTTTGTGTGGTATTTGTTGTAGCTTATGCACAAATCCAACCCCTATCTAGAATTTTGAATCAGATCAAATTCAGTTTCCACCCCTTCTGCAATGCCACGCCCAAACCAATTCAAGTACTTTTTGAGTACTGCCAATTCAATACTAATCAGAATTGGTTCCATTTCTTTCTTTCTTTTAAACATTTATATAGCCACTCATCCTAACAGAAACACTATTCCCAGGGTTCACACAGAGTGAATGAGTAAGTAGTGTAATTTTTACTCATTATAATGGTAACACATATGCCCGGCCGGCGGCTTAAACCGCCAGCCAAAATTACCTCCGGAGCCCGGGAGATGCTGCCGGCAGCTCTTTCGAGCTCCGGACTTCCGGGTTCCTCTGGAACCCGGAAGTTCGGCTTTTGGTAGTGCGCCAAGGTGGCACGCTGCCTGCTGGTCGGGGGGGGGGAGGTCCTGGATCGCCCTATTTAAGGGCGATCCGGATAGGACCTCCCCCTTGCTCTGGCTCACTCCTGAAGCAAACACCCGCCCACCCTCCGCTATCAACAGTGTGGCCTAAGGAGGTCGCCTCAGGGCCGAATAGGAATTTTTTGCGGCCTCCCCTTTAGAGGCGGACGTTTTTCGCCTATTTCACACTGATGGTGTGGACTGGATTGGTTAGGGGGTGCGGCGCACTTAGATATCAGTATAGGCCTCCCTTTGGTCATTGGGGTTTGGCAGGTTAGGGGCGGAAATGGGCAATTAGAAGCAACTGCGCATGCTCCTTTGGGCATCCTTCAAAGGGTGATGGACCGCCTCTCTCCAGGAACTAGAGGTTGGAACAACGTTGGGGATTGGAGGGAGGATGTCGATGGGAATCACTGGATCCAATTTCCCACGGGGATTGGAGGGTGAACTCCTCCCACACGACTAAAGGGCGTGGCTTGGACCCAGGTGAAGGTGGTACCTTCACCTGGTTCAGCAAGGAGTTTTCGCCCAATGTTGCCAAGGAATTTTCTGGTAGGAATTTCCGCCCCGTTAGTTTTGGCCTCTGAAGGTCCTTAGTTCGTTCTGAATTTAAATATTTAAATTGATGTATTCAAATTTATTCAAATTTATGTTAATTCAATAAATGACCCGTATTTAATCCACAAAATGTCTCAGCGTCGTTACTCTGCTTCCGGGGGTAATTATGGTTTAGCTAATTTTTTTACATGTAGAGATAAAAGGAAATGTTACAGCTTACTTCATTGCTATACTGCAAGACCAAGAAATAAGTTTCTCAGCATCATCATGGTGGGAGATGGGAATGGCCTTGAGGGACAGGTGAATCTCGCAAAAATAAATGCTCCCTTTATCTTTGTAAGAACTACAGAGGGACTTGTCTTAGATGTTTTGTCAGGTTATAGTTCTGCCCTAGACTTGGGTTTCCTTTTTCTGACTGTTGTCTTGGTAGCATCTTTCCCTTCTGCCCTTCAAGACCATTTTCTCTGTGTACTACACTTACTAACAAAATAACTAAAATAATGGACTAGCTTTCATCAGGTTATAAAATTGCCTTTTCTGAAAAAAAATAATCAAAGGAAGATGATACAAGCTACCACAGAGCATTGTTAATATAAATATAGGGGATCTGTTTGTAGTTAGTTTCTTTTTGTTGGAAATGTCACCAGATTATCATATTTCTATTCCTTTTTTATAATATCCAGTGAAACCAATTGGATTGTTCTATTTTATTGTAAATTTACTAGTCCTGGGCCACTGTGTGTAGGATATGCTGTGATATACAGTATCTGTTCCAATTCTTGGTTTATGGTTATGGTTTATGTTCATTCTTGTTATTTTGGGTATGTCCCCATTCTTTATGCTCTTGGCTATCTTCCTAGATCCCTTTTGATTTTGAGTAAGAAGTAAAAAATACTGTCCTATAACAACTAGACTGTATTTAATAAACTTTAGGACAAGGTAGTCACATATTCATACTCTGGATTCATGTCATTTCAAGCAACGGTATATTTCTATAATGCAAGAAAAATCTTTTAAAAACTAAATACAGTGATCCCCCGTTTATTGCGTCCCCAACCATTGCGAACAGGGTACTTCGCGATTTTTCAACCCGGAAGTCAAAATACCATCTACGCATGCGTGCGTTTTTTCTATGGGCACGCATGCGTAGATGGCAACCGGGAGATCAGCTGCTGGGTGGCTTTCCTGGGTCTTCCCCCTCTTGCTGGCGTCAGCGAGGAGTTTCCCCACCGCCCACGCAAACTCCTCGCTGCCGCCCGCCCTTCGCCCGCCCACGCCGTTCATTCTCGCCGCTTTCGAGCTGAGTCCTGAAGCGAATTCGCTCCCGGACTCAGCTCGAAAGCGCCGAGAGACAGCGCCAAGGAACGGCCTGTCCACGCTGTCTCTCGGCGCTTTCGAGCTGAGTCCGGGAGCGAATTCGCTCCCGGACTCAGCTCGAAAGCGCCGAGAGACAGCGCCAAGGAACGGGCCTGTCCACGCTGTCTCTCGGCGCTTTCGAGCTGAGTCCGGGAGCGAGTTCGCTCCCGGACTCAGCTCGAAAGCGCCGAGAGACAGCGCCAAGGAACGGGCCTGTCCACGCTGTCTCTCGGCGCTTTCGAGCTGAGTCCGGGAGCGAGTTCGCTCCCGGACTCAGCTCGAAAGCGCCGAGAGACAGCGCCAAGGAACGGGCCTGTCCACGCTGTCTCTCGGCGCTTTCGAGCTGAGTCCGGGAGCGAATTCGCTCCCGGACTTAGCTCGAAAGCGCCGAGAGACAGCGCCCCCCGGACCCCCAACCCGGGTTTGGGGGGCTGCTAGGAAGCCCCCCATGCCGGCGGCAAACAGCCGCGCCGCCCCCAATCTTCGGCTCCTCGCTAGTGCTGTGGGAGTAAAAACACCATCTGCACATGCGCAGATGGTGTTTTTACTTCCGCATCGCTACTTCGCGAAAACCCGCTCGTTGCGGGGGCTCCTGGAACGGAACCCTCGCAACGAGCGGGGGATCACTGTAGTCCAATTGTTTCTTTTTTAATTTTTAAAAATTGATTTATATATATTAAAAAAGACACAGAAACAAAACACTAGGCACAACATAGAATAGTTCAATTGTTTCACATTCTAAAGCTTTCATTCTTAGCTGCCATATTTTTTGGAGTATAAGACACCCTTTTTTCCTCCGTAAAAGAGATTTGGGTGTGTCTTATACTCTGAAAGTAGCTTTTTAAAAAGCTTTTTCTTTAGCCCTAACTAGCTGCTAACAATCTTGCAGGTTCTTTTATTGTTACTCTCTGTGAATAATGTTTTCCAAGCCTTAAGTTTTTGCAGAGTTTCTTTTCATTGCTCTAATTTGCTCTAAATAAGTTTCTTTCCAGCCCTAACCAGGTGCTAACAATGTTCCCAGCTCTTACTAGCTTGCAAGCTCTTTTATTGTTGCTCTCTCCGAATAAAGCACCAACCAGGGCATAAAATAATGTGCTGAAACTGACCAGACTAATCTGGTAAGCAGATTCTTTTCCCCATTTTCCTCCCCAAAAACTAAAATGTGTCTTATACTCTGGTGTGTCTTATACTCCGAAAAATATGGTAAATACTTCATGCATGGTTTTATTTTAGTTATCTATTTAGCCTGAAAATTTGCTCAAAAAATCCTTGAAAGCAATTACAGTATATAAATTTCCTAATATGTGGTTTTTTTAACCAAACAATTTCAAACAGGGTATTTTTTAACCAATATAAATATATCCATCTTTATGTGCCTTTATTTTTTTCTGAATGCTACTAAGCAAAAATGGGAAAAGTGCAGACAAATGAACGTTCATATTTATTGACTGGATTGAATGAATTTTTCTTCATGATTACATCCTTGGTTGTGATCAGTAAGGAATGCCAAACAACAGCAACAAAGAAAGAATCAAATATAGAATTTAAAAACTGGATTACCAAGTCTTCGGAGATGGATTTGATATGGAACTTTAAAATAAGATGTAACTGTTTGTTGAAGTATCTTTGATATTTTTTTGGAAAAATATTGATTCAGACTCAGCAGTAATGTCTGATTTATACTTTACAAAAAGCTCTGATTGTGTTTCAAATCTCAGTAGGACTTAGAGCACTGCATCATTTTTTTGGGATATGATATTTATTCTTTATTCCCACATTTATTGTATTTTGAGGAGAGAATACTGCTCTCAGTAGTAGTCCTAAACACTTTTAATGCATATTGTTTCAGGGACTTCAAAAGTGAGTTGTTTTTTATTTGTGGTTTTTGAATCACTTTGGAGATTCAAATGAATAATGAGTATGGCTCAAGAAAAAAAAAATCCATACAAAAGTAAGTTCCCTTTTCAAGGAGAAGCCTCAGCATATCTAACCTTCTGCTGACATTTTTAGCTGAAATAACTCATAATAAGAACAAGACCTTTGTTCTGTAGGGCACAAACAATGCTCAATAAACTCAAAAACCTTTTCTTCCATTATTTATTTAGCTTTAAAACTACCCACTTACTTGGTTATCTGAATGGTATTCAGTGCAGTTAAAGAATACATAATAAAAACAGTAGCAGAAAACATTTGTGGTTGGAATAATAATCAAAATGTAATGCATAAAACCCCCATAAAAACAACAGCAGAACAAATAGTATGAACTTTCCTGAAGCCTTTAAAATGGCTCTTGAATGTGTACACTTCGAAGGAAGAAATGATGAACTGAAGAAAAGTGGAAAAAATGGAGCCAATGACCATGGTAAGTAGATTGGCTCTTTGTAATTTCTTTCCAGACACAGCAACTTGAGATCAACCATAATTACTACATACATTTTTTCCCCACAAGGAGATCCCATAGGAGTAGCCATCATGCTCAAAAAGTGTCTTTGAAAGGATGATTTACATACCTACTTTTCTAGTCACAATTGGAAACTTTTCACTTATTAGGAACCTTTGGATGGAAAAGTTTCATAGTACTTGATGGGTTGCATGCCATCATTAGAGAAAGAAGTTGTAAATACTAAACAAAAGTTAAAGATTTAACTTTTTTTTTCTGAATAAGCAGCAAAAGACTGATAAAAATCTTAATTTTAGAAAGCTACAGCTGGAATAAGTATCCAGATACATTTGAAATAAGATTTTGGAATTAATTGCAAAGAATCCTTCCTGTGAGAAAATGCCTTTGTTTTGAATTCTTAAAAAATATCTAATATTTTTTAAAAATGAACCTCACCAGGAATTAGAAGGAACTAAAGATTCTGCAACGCTCTCTACATGGGGCTACCTTTGAAAAGCGTTCGGAAACTTCAGATCATGCAGAATGCAGCTGCGAGAGCCATCATGGGCTTCCTAGATTCGCCCACGTTTCTGCAACACTCTGCGGCCTGCACTGTCTGCCAATCGGTTTCTGGTCACAATTCAAAGTGTTGGTAATGACCTTTAAAGCCCTACATGGCATTGGGCCAGAATACATCCGGAACTGCCTTCTACCGCACAAATGCCAGCGGCCGATAAGGTCTCACAGAGTTGGCCTTCTCCAGGTCCCGTTGACCAAACAATGTCGTTTTGGCGGGCCCCAGGGGAAGAGCCTTCTCTGTGGCGGCCCCGGCCCTCTGGAATCAACTCCCCCAGAGATTAGAACAGCCCCCACCCTCCTTGTCTTTTGCAAATTACTCAAGACCCACCTTTGTCGCCAGGCATTGGGGAGTTAGGATATTCCTTCCCCTAGGCCATTACAAGTTATGTATGGTATGTTTGTGTGTATGTTTGGTTTTTATAATAAGGGTTTTTATTTTTTTTATTAAATTGGATTGTTCCATGTTGTTTTTTATCATTGTTGTTAGCCGCCCCAAGTCTGTGGAGAGGGGCGGCATACAAATCCAATAAATAATAATAAAAATAATAATAATAATGAAAGGAAAAGAACTCTCAAACTCAATATTAAATGAATTATAGAATGAAGCAAAATATTTTTAACATTGGAGCTATTGAAGGATATTTTTGAACAACCCCCCCCAAAGTTAATTATAAGAGTATATCCCTCTGGAGGGAAACTGTGTTTTAAAAAATGCTATGAAAGACAAAGAGGTTTTATATAACAACATTGAGACTGTTTTGAAAGTGGAATTTAAAAATAACAAACTATAAGAATGACATGTGTTGTGCACATGAGTATGCAGGGTTTAATCTGCATGCTACTCGCTGATTGGTCAAAGTGAATGACTGTCAGAGCCGGCCGCCTCCAAGCAAGCTCTTTAAAAACGGCTTCCCTTGGAGCCGCCTGGCCATTCTGAACTTGCTACAGCTATAACTAAATAAACAGTTAAATAGTTACAGTGACTCTGAGTCCCTTTATTATGCAAAGGGTGAAAGAATATAATCCTTTTGTCCATCCAGCAATGGGCAAGTGGAACAAATGGTAAGGCTGACCAAAGAAGCCTTAGCCAAGCTAGAACCAGGCAATTGGGAGGAGCAAGTAGACCAGTTTCTACTCACTCAATATATAACCCTGAGTACAACAACAGGTAAAAGCCCTCCCGAACTATTCATGGGTCGTAAGCTCTATTCACAATTGGACATGATTAACCCATCCTGTGCACCAGACAGACCCACAAACACACACAACCCAGAACGAACTCTGTGGGTGGGGAAAAGGTGTTCACCTGAAATTATACTGGGGAATGTCAATGGGAGAAAGCCTCAGTCATAGAAATCACCGGGCCAAAATCATACAAATTCCGGCTAGAGGACAGCTGGGAACAGAGACAACACATTGATCAACTCAGGCCTCGATGAGACAGCGTCAGGCTATGAGAACCAGAAGATGACCCAGAAGGAACCAACCACCCCGGAGGGTCTCGGCCTTGAGGACAGCCCAGCACAACCTGCTCGCAACCCCAGGATGACGAAACAGCAGCCAGGAATCAAACCACTGATCTACTGGATCTTCCCTGTGATTCCAGCAATGCTTTGAGCCACCATGAGGCTGGCAGCAGTGCTGCAGCTTCAATGCATGGAGGCTGGCTCCAGATTTTTCCAAGAGCCTCCACTGGAGCTACATCAGAGCCGATCTCACAAGCCGAGACCTTTGCAGAAACTGAACTGTGTAGGTCAAGCAGGACCGTAAAATGACCAATCTTCCTTCAGGACCATGTCACATGGATTAATTCCTGATTGACATTAGTAACTCAGGAAGGAGGAGTGTTGTGTATGGGAATATCAGGGTAAATTTGCATGCCACTCACTGATTGGCCAAATCATGAGTGGCAGTTTCAAATGGCTGTCAGAACCAGCTGGCCATTCTGAACTCACTACTGCTATAACAAAATAAACCATTAAATAGCTACAGTGACTCCAAGTCCCTTTGTTACGCAAATCTAACAACATGGAAAAAGATGTTACAGTGGAGATACAAAAGAAATTTATGTCTTAATCTAGAATGGGATAGGCAAATAACAATCAAGAGAGTAACCTGAATCATTTTCTTAACTTTGATTTACAAAAGAGGTGTTAAAGTTTTGAAAAATTTTGTGAGAAAGTGGCAAAGAAAAAAATTAAATGAAACTAAGTTCTATGACATTATTTGAAGGATTAAAGATTAAGTTTATTAGAAGCAAAATGAAGAAATATAAAGTTTATCAAGTGCCTAGCATGGAAGGGCTTGGCATCCCAAGGAAGAACCAAAGCCAAATCTTTAATAGCCAGTTATCAACACCTCAATCTACATCTAAAAAGCCACACACAATGGCACCATGTAAATACCGCATACAGAGTAACCCAAAGCACACATTCTGCCAGAGAGAGGTTCCATGAAGATGGGCTCCAGCATGAATCCCAAAGTTCAGAAGACTAAGCCTCTAGTCTTGGTAACCCACCTGGATTGATCTGAGTCCTTGAGTTCACTTTTCATCCTCAATTTGGCCATGACCTCATTGTAAACGGGGCACTGAAGGAACTAATGAGTAATGTTCTCCAGTTGACCAGCATCCAAAGGACATTTATTTATGTGCAAGGAATGCAAATAGGATTCAATTTTTCTAGTGAACAAAATAATAAAAATTGAAACTTATCTTGCCTAATTGCTTTGCAAAGTAATACACAAAAACTGCTTTTAAGGCACCTACTTGAGATCTTGAGAAGGCTCAGCTCTGATATGGGGGGTTTCCACAGAATGCTCAAATACAGCTCCTTCTGTGCCTACAACAAATACATGAATAGAATACAGGATAGTTACATTCCACGTCAACATTTCATTTGAAAAGTAATGAAACCCCTTTTCTGAAAAACAAGCTTAATTAATACTAATAAGGTAAATTAATATTTATGAGATTTATTTCAACAAAATTTATTGTAGAAGAATTTTAAAACAATGCAACCCATGAAAAAAGTTTTTATTAATCTCACTAAAAGTAACAGTCTTGATCCGTATGACTGTAAATAGGTAAAATTAATGGCCCCTTTTTCCTATCCCATTATTTCCACAGAAGCAAGAGGTCCCTGATAAGACCTGCTCAGATATCCACTTTTTTGCTGTTTGTAAACAATCCTTTCCTTTCACGGAGCTACAAGTCTACAAAATAGGTGGCTGTTGAAAACAATGACTGAATTATCTTAATAGGTGCATAATATTTATACTTATTTAGAAATTTATACTTATTTAGAAATGTACTGTATTAAAAAAACCTTTTTCACCCATTTAAGTAAAGATAAACAACTTACAGAAAATGTTTTTGGTATAAAATACAAATTGATTCATAATAAAAATTGATAATAAAAAGTGATGTGGAAGTGATGTGCCAGTGCCTGGAGGCTGTTGGGGTCTGGATGGGTGTCAACAAGCTCAAACTCAACCCAGACAAAATGGAGTGGCTGTGGGTTTTGCCTCCAAAGGACAATTCCATCTGTCCGTCCATTATCCTGGGGGGTGGAATTATTGACCCCCTCAGAGAGGGTTCACAACTTGGGCGTCCTCCTCGATCCACAGCTAACATTGTAACAACATCTTTCGGCTGTGGCGACGAGGGCGTTTGCCCAGGTTCACCTGGTGCACCTGTTGCGGCCCTATTTGGACAGGGAGTCATTGCTCACAGTTGCTCATTCCCTTATCACCTTGAGGTTCGATTACTGCAACGCTCTCTACATGGGGCTACCTTTGAAAAGTGTTCAGAAACTTCAGATCGTGCAGAATGCGGCCGTAAGAGCTATCATGGGGCTTCCTAGATTCACCCATGTTTCTACAACACTCCGAGGCCTGCACTGGCTGCTGATCGGTTTCCGGTCACAATTCAAAGTGTTGGTAATGACCTTTAAAGCCCTTCATGGCATTGGACCAGAATACCTCCGGAACCACCTTCTACCACACGAATCCCAGCGGCCGATAAGGTCCCACAGAGTTGGCCTTCTCCGGGTCCCGTCGACCAAACAATGTCGTTTGGTGGGCCCCAGGGGAAGAGCCTTCTCTGTGGCAGCTCCAGACCTCTGGAATCAACTCCCCTCGGAGATTAGAATAGCCCCCACCCTCCTTGTCTTTCGCAAGTTACTCAAGACCCACCTATATCGCCAGGTATGGGGGAACTAGGACATCTCCCCCAGGCTTTGTTATGTTTTATGTTTGGGATGTATGTGTTGTATGGTTTTTAATTGTTGGGGTTTTTATATAATTTTTATTGTTAGATTTGTTCCATTATTATTATATTGTTAGATTTGTTCCATTATTATTATATTGTTTTTATTGCTGTTGTGAGCCGCCCCGAGTCTTCGGAGAGGGGCAGCATACAAATCTAATAAATTGAATTGAATTGAATTATTATCTTATATTATTACATTTTTTCTCTTTTAACAATCTGAACTCTCTTCTTATTACTATTTAATATGTTTTAGAACAGTGGTTCTCAATCTTTTCTTCACCATGGTCCCTGTTTAAATATCTTTTATGCCCATGGACTATAGCCAATTCAAGACTTAATTCAAGATTTAAATCATAAAATTTCATAAAATTTCTTCAAGCTGTCACAGACTCTCTGTGCCCCCACCCCTCGGATTCGCAGACCATACATTGAGAACCACTGCTACAGAAGATTGCTAAAAAAACAATCACCAATAAGCAACAATCATCTCTTTTCAAGCAGGTAGAGACTAGAAGCTTTGTTTTAACATTTGTGGCAAACTAGTTTTCTTTTTTTCTTTTTGCTTGATATTCAGAAAAAATAACTGTAATTTCCTCTCACCCAAGAACCCACACCAAGAACAAATGGTCATAAAAAACCCTGAAAAGTTCTTTCACATATGCAATGAAAGGGGAAGACAAATCACACAAACCCAACAATTCATAAAGCTTGTTTCTGCTCCTCAGCACTAGATTTTCCTCATGGCTGAACTGAAAGCCACTATATATTTTTCACTGGCAAATATGAATTTTCATCTCTCCATTATGCATCCATATCCTGCCTCTGTTCCTGGCTAAAGTCACTCTTTCACCTGATATAAAGACATGTAAGAATGACCTTGTAAAATGAGCTTCAGCTACAGCTCATTTAGTCCAATAAGAGGCAGCTTAACCTTTAGCCTTAACCCATAGAAGGAATGTGGGCAGAGCAAACCATCTCAGAAGGGACCCTGACTAATGTCTTGGGCTATACAGGAAACAGAGGAGAACAATATTTGCAAGACTGATAGCCTTGTCCAGTAGACAGGAAACACACCCAAATGAATGCATTCTACCTTATTGTAAGATTAAATTGACAGCATTTTGCAAGTCCTGCAATTCAAGATCAAAATTCAAGAATTTTGAAGTACATTTCTCCCCTGTAACTGAAAACAACCCAAGAAACCACAGAAGGTTCATTTTGAGACTTTTGCCCATGCCCTCATTCCTTCTGTAGGCTAAACCCTCACAGATTCCCTTAAACTGTCTACTGTGGATCTCACTCCATTCCTTAGAGGTCCGTAAATAGAGTGTGCATAAACACACCAGCATGCCTACTGTCCCTGTCCTACTGTCCCCATTTATTTGTATTCATTTCTTTTGTTTACCGTGTTTCCCTAAAATAAGAATTTTTGTTCCAAAAGTTGTGCTACGTCTTATTTTCGGGGGGTGCCTTATATTTCTTAAATAAGACAAATTCACAGGCAGAAAAGCTGACACCCCCAAAGAAAGTGAATCATACGGTACACTGATTATGGTACGGTACCTGTCAGTATGGCACCCACACACACAAACGACGGCACTTATATGGTACAACAGTATACTCTCGCTATTGCAACTTCCGGCCACCAGAGGAACTACAGTCTACGCACTGTAGTGGAGACTGTAATGGTGGTGAGACAGCAGCAGACTGTGTCTGCTGTACTGGACGGTACAAAGCGATGGAAGGGGCCAGGAGGGGACGCCACATTTTTACGGTACCGCTATGAACAGCTTTGAATGGTACCATATGTTTTTCCACCGTACCGTATGTAAAGTTGACTATGCCTTATTTTTCGGGGGGGCCTTATATTAGCAAATTCTGCAAAACCTCTGACATGCCTTACTTTCGGGGTACGTCTTATTTTCGGGGAAACAGGGTATGTCCATGTTCATATTTATACCTGCTATCTTGTACAAGTTCGACAAACTAATAAATAAATAAAACAAATAAATTGCCTCTTATCTGATGATTCTCCTGGCTTGGTTCTTTCCCCTATCTTGCAAGGTCATTCCTGCATACCATTATATCATGTGAAAGAGCAAATTTAAGTTACTTCCAGTAGAATGGTAGGAAAATTTAATATATATTAAAGGCTATTTTTGAGAGCATTGAGAAAAGAGAGGAAAAACTTTATTCAACTGAAATAACTAATGCTATTTTAAGTTTATCTCACTTAAAAACAGAGCATGTACTGGAAAGAAGTCACCTGCATATGTTTATGCTTTGGTTAAGTAAAGCTTAAGTCCGCTGCTTGAATGCTAACTGACCACATTTCCCAATTTATTTATTTATTTATTTGATTTTTATGCCGCCCTTCTCCTTAGACTCAGGGCGGCTCACAACATGTTAGCAATAGCACTTTGTAATGAAAGTAATGAATCAATTTCGTCTTTTGATTAGGGATTTTGAGAAAGATTTCATGATCAAGACTTGGATAACAACATTAGATGACATTAGAACATCCAATAAAAGATGAATTTCCAAAGTACCAGTTTGAACCTCTTTGTGCCTCCAGTTCTTACCATAATTAAAAAAACAACAACAACAGCCACCTCCCATCCAATACTTCCATTTAGTTGCTAAATACATTTCGTCCTCTCTTTCTTTCTTTCTTTCTTTCTTTCTTTCTTTCTTTCTTTCTTTCTTTCTTTGTTTTTTGTTTATTTATTTATTTATTTAGTCCAATACACAATACATATTGAAGAGAATAGACATGAAGTATTATATATAAAGAGAAGATATAATAATAGAGGAGAAGATATATGAAGAAAGAAAAGATATATGAGATAAAGGAAAGACAATTGGACAGGGGACGAAAGGCAGGATAGTGCACTTATGTACGCCCCTTACTGACCTCTTAGGAACCTGGAGAGGTCAATCGTGGATAGTCTAAGGGAGAAATGTTGGGGGTTAGGGGTTGACACTACTGAGTCCGGTAATGAGTTCCATGCTTCGACAAGTTGATTGCTAAAGTCATATTGCAAGTGACAAGAGCATAATCTGTGAGAGGAACAGACATGCTTCTTCTTTCCTTGTTCTGTCTTTACATGCACTTTATAAATGCACTGTCATGTCTCCCAATACATTGGGTTTTGCACCTTAATCCATCAATCCTTATGCATAAAGAAGGAAAGAGAGAAATCTGCTTCCTTTTCCCCCATTCAATATTTTAGTTTTCAATACTTCTTGCACTGTAAGCAAAGAGAAGATGGGAATATACTGTTAAAGTAAGTAAAAATTTGAAAAGGGCATTTATTTATTTATTTATTTTATTTATTAATCAGATTTGTATGCTGCCCCTCTCCACAGACTCGGGGCGGCTCACAGCAATAATAATACAATGTAAACAAATCTAATATTTAAGTTAATTTAAAACCCCAATTTAGAAACCAATCATACATACTAACATACCATGCATAAATTTTATAAGCCTAGGGGGAGGGAAAGTCTCAATTCCCCCATGCCTGACGACAGAGGTGGGTTTTAAGGAGCTTACGAAAGGCAAGGAGGGTGGGGGCAACTCTGATATCTGGGGGGAGTTGGTTCCAGAGAGTCAGGGCTGCCACAGAGAAGGCTCTTCCCCTGGGTCCCGCCAAACGACATTGTTTAGATGACGGGACCCGGAGAAGGCCAACTCTGTGGGACCTAACTGGTCACTGGGATTCGTGCGGCAGAAGGCGGTCCCCGGAGATATTCTGGTCCGGTGCTATGAAGGGCTTTATAGATCATAACCAACACTTTGAATTGTGACCGGAAACTGATCGGCAACCAATGCAGACTGTGGAGTGTTGGTGTGACATGGGTGTATTTAGGAAAGCCCATGATAGCTCTCGCAACTGCATTCTGCACGATCTGAAGTTTCCGAACCCTTTAGCGATTAGGGCAATTTCCCCCCCTTCCAAATTTGGTGATTGGCTTGAAAAAAGGTTTGTATTTGTGCTCTCTCTCCCCCCCTCTCCCCACTCTCTCTTATAATTGCATGCACACATATACAACGCAGAGAGAGATAGACACATAGAGTACAGAATATGTATCACTGAAATTATTATAACCAGCTAATTGAATTTAATTTTAGCCTCCCGTATTAGGCAAAAAAAATGAAGGTGCAGTACTTTCTCTTAAACTGTAAGACCCTGAAGATGGAGGGATCAGCCATAAAGAGATTAGAGATTAGAGCAGACAGAACATTGAAAATCTTCCAAGAGATATCATTCCAATAAAGCAAGCAATGCCCTGCAGGATAAATGGAGCTGTTTTAAATGGCATGATTCTAAAAGATATTTATCTGATGCAGAGCTCTGTGTACATGGCATTCATCCTAATTCAGTACAAACCACATCTAGTCATGCATTTGCAAATTGTCCTCCCTTGAAACTATGGAAACTGAAGATGTAGCGCTCTCAGACACTGACTGGGGTAAACTACTTATTCTGCTCAATTTACCAGTTACTGAGATCTAACCTTTAGAAAATGACAATGAACATGGTTTCGTTAATATCACTGGAAATATATATTATAAATTACATCATCGAAACCTTGGTGATAGATCTTGGTAGCTATGCATCCAAAGAATGAACAGAGCAAGAGAATACTTGTTATATAAACAGCAAATGAAAGTGTTTCTCTATATAGCATTTTGTTCTCAAAACGAAAACACACACACACACAGAGAGAATAATAGCAAATAGAGGCAAAATTGGGTAATTACTTTCTATTGAGAGAACTGTATATGCAATTTAAGAGAGAGCCTGTTAATTTAATTACAGCATTTGAGGCCAGAGTAAATGAACTCAGTTCTAGGGGAATGTATTGTTCATTTCAGATAAGGGAATTAAAAAAAACCCACTATTGCACAGTTTGCTTAAATTAATTTACAATAACCTAGAAACCGTGTGGCTTTGCTTCCCAGGAAAAGCAAATGGAAGGGATTTTGGTCCCAAATCAGGTGGGAATTACAGTGGTTCTTATCTTGCAAGAATTGGTCTCAGTGAAACAAATAAAAATTAAGACGAAAGCTAAAAATATGAAACAAAAAAAAGTCAAAAGAAACTTCACTTGTTCATGTCTTTGATGAAAGACTGTTAGACATGACTGTGTAATGAAATGAGTGAAATTTACCTTTGAGTAAATTCTAAACTGACTAAATCATTTTGATCAGGTAGACCAGAAGTGTCAAACTAGTGTCACTTACGGCATCATCGTGTGACGTATTGTGACTTTTTTTCCTTTACTAAACCAGGCATGGGTGGGGCCAGCATATGACATACCTGGTGTTGTGGTTAGCTCTGGCCCAGCTCCTGCCCCAAGCCTATGGATGTGGGGGAGACATCCACATGCTGCAGGTCTGTTTTGCCCCCAGTGGAAGCTGCTGATGAAAGCTCCTCTGACCAAGAAGACATGAGTGACAGGGAGGAGGAGAGTGTGGCAAACAGCTCAGAAGGAGATCAATTATCTAGCTCCTCCTTGGATTCAGAACAAGAGTTAATGATACAGCCACCCATGAGGAGAGCGATGCATAGGCAACAACAACTGAAAGATTATTATCAAAGAAAATGAGGCCACCTGTGGTTGGGTGGGGCTGTGGTAATTAGTGAGGTTGCTATAAATAGCAGCATGTGGATTTGGCCATTGTGGAGGATTATCTGATCGTTGTGTATCATGACTGCTTTACTGACTTTGACCTTTTGTGTGCTGATTTTTCCCTGCTTGGAAACTAAACCAGAGCAAAGTGTGTTTCACTTTGTGAAACAAGAAAGACTGTGAATTGCCTCACAGCTGCAAGCTAAGTATCACAGAACTGATAAGGGACTTGTACAAATTACCAGTTTGTTTGGAGACCAGTGCTCTTTGCTATACCAAAAGAGGGCTTAGTTTAAGTGAATTTTCATTATAAAGAACATTGTTTTGAATTTTCAGACGTGTGTGTGTCTGAAATTTGTACCTGTGAATTTTTGGGAGGATTCTATCAGAGAGCCCGACAGAACACCTGGCCTGCGAGCCATGAGTTTGACAGCTATGAGGTAGACTGATTAAAATTAACAAACAAATAAAAACCATAAGATGTTTCATTCAGGATGTTACTTTCAGGCAATTTTATCCAGAAGTCATGTTTTTCTCCCCTGTACTACAACATATGGATAATTCTGAGACGGAAATTTAAATATGATCTTAATTCCCATGACAAATTAATATTATGGAATAATTATAAACTGAAATAGCTGGAAAATCTTTTTCTTTTTCTGCAGCTCACTGTCAACCAGTCCTTTACAACATTCAATGTTTTGCAAAATAAATTTGGATTGACAAAAACTACTGAATGGGAATATATTTAATTAAAATTTCTCTTCACCTGACAATTTATGCTTGATGCATTAACAGCATCTGAAACTTCCATGCTATCAGTGCGCCTGAAAGAGGTTTATGAGTCCCACATTTACATTCAATTTTTGCAGATCCCAATTTAGTGGATTTCAGCTACAGTGAGCAAAATACTTGTTTCATGTATGAGATGCTATGCTTTTTGCATAATTGCACAAATGATGTAAAATGGCAAAAGTGATGTAACTTATATAATGATGTTGCTGTGTATGAAGGCCTCTCCAATTTAGCGAACATTTGAGAATCACAGACCTGCCACCTCCCCCACTCTAATTAATTTTCAAAATCAAGGTACAGTGATACCTTGCCTTACAAACTTAATTGGGACGAGGTTCTTAAGGTGAAAAGTTTGTAAGACGAAACAATGTTTCCCACAGGAATCAATGGGAAAGCGATTTATGCGTGCAAGCCCCAAATTCACCACTTTTGCCAGCCGAAGCGCCCGTTTTTGTGCTGCTGGGATTTCCCTGAGGCTCCCCTCCATGGGAAACCCCACCTCTGGACTTCTGTGTTTTTGGGATGCTGCAGGGGAATCCCAGCATCACAAAAACAAGCGCTTTGCTGGCAACGGAAGTCTGGAGGTGGGATTTCCCAGCGAAGGGAGCATCAGTGAAATCGTAGCATCACAAAAACACCGAAGTCCTCAAAACCCCACCTCCAGACCTCTGTATTTTTGCGATGCTGCGATTTCGCTGAGGCTTCACTCACTGGGAAACCCCACCTCTGGACTTCCGATGCCAGCGAAGCACCTGTTTTTGCGCTGCTGGGATTCCCCTGCAGCATCACAAAAACACGGAAGTCCAGAGGTGGGGTTTCCCATGGAGGGGAGCATCAGGGGAATCCCAGCAGCACAAAAACGGGTGCTTCGCTGGCAACGGAAGTCCGGAGGCGGGGCATCCCAGTGGTGGCAGTGGGCTTGTAAGGTGAAAAGTTTGTAAGAAGAGGCAAAAAAATCTTAAGCCCCGGGTTTGTATCTCAAAAAGTTTGTACGGCGAGGAGTTTGTAAGACAAGGTATCATTGTATTATACAACTGAAAACTACAACTGAGATAGACATGGAAATAATTCAGAAGAAAGAGTAGAAATATTCTATTTAAGCAATCAATAAGCTAAAGTTTTAGCGAATGATTCATTATATCTGATCAAGTAATGGTTTTTATTAGCTAGTCCAAGGCTTATTATCAGTGAAGGGCTACCAACATTTTTACTATCACACTGTGGACATGGCTTATTTTGTGGGAGTGGCTTGCCGGCCATGTGACCAGGTGGGAGTAGCTTGACAATCATGTGATTTGACCAAGGATTTTCCAAGAACCTCAAAACCATACCCGCATCAATGGACTCAAAATAAGCAGTTCATTGAATTCACCCATATCCTAGAAGTAAGCAGCTATAGAACAGTGAAATGACAGAAACATCTCACTTAGAATTTTGAAAGCACATTTTGAGCATTGTCATAAAGGTGCCTTCATGAGTAAAATGGCCACTCACAAAAATGCCCGGCCGGTGACTTAAAATCACCGGCCGAAATTACCTTGGAGCTGGGGGAGACGCTGCGGCAGCTCTTCTGAGCTCAGGACTTCCGGGTTCCTTTGGAACCCGGAAATTCGGCTTTTGGCAGCGCGCCAAGGTGGCGCGCTGCCTTTTGGGTCCAGGGGGTGGTCCTGGGTCGCCCTATTTAAGGGCGATCTGGTCAGGACCTCCACCTTGCTCTGGCTCCCTCTGCAGGCGAACAGACATCGGTCTGTTCGCCGCTCGGATCTGCACGTGGCGGGGCCTAACCGGGCCTCGCACAGGTGGCTGGAGTTTTCTTTTTATTTAACAGAGCGAAGTCGGAGGCTTGCCTCTGGCTTTGCTTTGGGGAAAGAGGTTTTAAGGGCTGGGGGTTTGCTTTCCCTGGGAGGGGTAGGTGTGCTCACATGTTTTGGGTACTACCGTCCAACCGGCTTGGTCCCGACCGGGGCGACATTGGTGAGCACAGTGACTTCGGCAGGGGGGAGCCAGGGCGGTTGTGCTCTGGCTTCCAACACTGCCCGGGTCCGTAGGGCAAGGGGTGCCATCACATAGAACAAGCAGCGCGGGACATGGGCGGCTCCCGCAATGGCAGGGGGGTCGGCGGCGGTGCCGGGATTTCCCCCCTTGGGCTGCCTTCTCTGCAGTGGGGTGACCAGTAACAGCATGGCCACCTCAACTGACCCATGGCGGCGGCCATGGGGTCGGCCCCTGTAGGCCTTCTTTCCACTCCCTTAGGGTATCATCTTCACCCCTCGACCAGGGATAGGATATGGGGAGGTGAATACATAGACCTCTATACCCTGTTGGATGGGAGGTCCCCAGGACAGAGAGGGACGAGGAGGCTCGAAGTGACCGTGCCGATAAGGTGAAGGTGCCGAGGTGCTTCAGGGTTTGGCTTTATGCCTTCTTGACCTATGCCACCATAATAATACAAAAGAACCGGGTAGGGCCGGCTTTCTTAATTTTGTCGACCTCATTGCCATGGTTTATTTTGAGGTCAAGGGGGATGCCTGCAAGAATATGTGCAGCATTCCGAATGGGTGGCTTGCGATCCTTCCCTGCCCTGGGACCGGGAGGTGCCCGACCTCTGGTTGCAGGCAACGTGGAGGAGTGGGATTGGACAATGGACCGATAGTGGTCATCTGATGGTTGGGGAGGAGCCGCTGCACCCCGCACTGTTGCGGGGCAGGGTGTTCGAGCACCCAAATCTGTTTTGAGTTCGGTACAAGGGCTCTTGCGGACGCTCCTCCTGTACATTGCAGCTCGCTGTGCCAAGTGTGGGGGGCTCCCACGCCACACACACATGTCATCCCCCCAATAGGAATGGGAACAGCTCGGGTAGGTTCAAACAGGCCATTGACACGGCTCCAGCAAGATTTGCTTTTCCAAGCAGACTTGCACTAGTACCCTGACTCCTTGGGTTCCCTTGGCTTCGGGGTGATGTAGGAGAGGGTTGGTGTGGTGGAGCCTGGCAGGGCTGCAAAAGTCTAAGGACAGGAGGCAGATTAGGCCATTGGGCTGTTGGTAGCTATGAGAACCACGGCTGATCATCATAGGGCAGGTAAGGAGTTTTGGGACTTTAGGGCTAGCAGGGTCTAGGGGCCATCTGGCCCCTTTTCCATTTGACCAGTTGATGGAGCACTGTGTGCTGTTACACCTACGTGGCCTGAATATTAACTGAACAAGGGCAGGGTAGCGGGCCTGGCGTTTCGCCAAAGTGCCTTTGTCCACAACGCAGCTGTCGGCCTTATGTCAGACGTGGTCGGGCTGTGTGCTTCGAATCAAAGCCGGTCTTTTTCCATGCAACAGCTACGTTTTTTCTTTAGGCCACCTCGATAGAGGACTTTAGCTTGCCCACGCTCCAGGAGCGATGTGCTTTTTACGGAACAGGGTTATCCATCCGCCAGCGCCAGTCCGAAACGGACGGCATGGTCGCGGCTAGGTAATTAGGTTAGCCCCAACAATGGTCGGGCTATATGCCCGGTAACAGTTTTGGCCGCCTTCCGCACTACTGCGGTGAAGGCTCGGGTTATCTCTTTGTCATGGTAATGGGGCCCCTGGGCTAGGTACCGGTTCGGGCTGTCACGCAGGGGGCCCTAGGGCAGAGTGTGCGGATTCTTCCAGGTTCTGCACACACACTTGTTGTATAGGCGCCACTACTGCGTCTGCAACTGTCGTTTTTTGCGGACCGCCACATCATGGCCATCGGCCGGTTTAATTGTCTGTTTTTGTCTTTCAGCCCTTTCTGTTTCCCGGCCCGGGGTTTGGCTCTGTTGCCACGGTTTTGTGCTCTGGGCTGGATGTTTTCGCTGCGAGGCTTCCATTGGATCGCAGCTGCCTGGGACTGGAAGAGGAAGTCATCTGGACGGGTTGCAGGGGCCTGAGCAGGATGGGCCCCTCTCCCTGTTTTCTGGCCGGTGCCGGTCTGAGAGAGCCTCCGAGTTGTTGGTATCCACCTCGGGGGGCAACGACCTCTGTTTTCTGAGTGGCTTGATGAGCATTGAAGCCCGCGATGACCGAGGGGCCGTCGCTGCTGTGTACCCGGACACACGTGTGTGTGGTCTGGGACTTTCCCCAGATTGGTCTGGCGGAACCTTGTATCTCCTTAAGTGTAATCGCCAGGTTGAGGGCAACCAGGCCATTGGGAGGGTTTTTAAGGAGTTGGGGGTGTGTGTAGCAAAACATCCCCGGTAAAAATTTGGAAACCCCTGGCTCTACTGGGCCAACGGCGTTCACCTCTCAGAGGAGGGGAACACCATTTTCCTGTCGGACCTGCAGAGGTGCCTCCAGGAATTGGTTTAGGAGGCTGGGTGGGGGTCGGGGGGGCCAAGATTGAGATCTGACCCCCCTCCGTGGCAGGTTAGGGTATGGGTAATTAGAAGTGGGAAATGGGTAATTAGAAGTGACTGCGCATGCTCCTTTTGGGCATCCTTCAAAGGGTGATGGACCGCCTCTCTCCAGGAACTAGAGGTTCAAACAACGTCGGGGATTGGAGAGAGGATGTCCATGGGAATCACCGGATCCAATTTCCCACGGGGATTGGAGGGTGAACTCCTCCCACACGATGAAGGGGCGTGGCTTGGATCCAGGTGAAGGTGGTACCTTCACCTGGTTCAGCAAGGAGTTTTTGCCCAAAGTTGCCAAGGAATTTTTCTGGTAGGAATTTCCGCCCCGTTAGTTTTGGCCTCTGCAGGTCCTTAGTTTGTTCGGAATTTAAATATTTAAATGACGTATTCAAATTTATTTAAATTTATGTTAATTCAATAAATGACCCATATTTAATCCACAACAAGTCTCAGCGTCGTTACTCAGCTTCCGGGGGTAATAATCACTTACTCACAGACAGCAATCTAAAGTTTTCCTTGCTACTTTCACAGCCTATGTGAACATACCAAAATGCTGCATTCCACAAAACAGTCTTAACCCTCCTTCCTGCAGACTACCAAGCAAAATAAAGGTTTCTGGCAAAACATTAGGTTTCAAGCATTATTCATTTTATTTTCTAGAGTAGTCCCCAAACTTGGCAACTTTAAGACTTGTGAATTTCATAGAAACATAGAAGACTGACGGCAGAAAAAGACCTCATGGTCCATCTAGTCTGCCCTTATACTATTTCCTGTATTTTATCTTAGGATGGATATATGTTTATCCCAGACATGTTTAAATTCAGTCACTGTGGATTTACCAACCACGTCTGCTGGAGGTTTGTTCCAAGGATCTACTACTCTTTCAGTGAAATAATATTTTCTCACGTTGCTTTTGATCTTTCCCCCAAATAACTTCAGATTGTGTCCCCTTGTTCTTGTGTCCACTTTCCTATTAAAAACACTTCCCTCCTGAACCTTATTTAACCCTTTAACATATTTAAATGTTTCGATCATATCCCCCCTTTTCCTTCAGCTATGAAGACCTCTGTTCTAGAGAATACTATAGCCATTCGGAAAGGAAGGGGAGGCAGAAACCCAGATCACATAGAATTAATTCCAGATCTTATCTCTTTATACTTTTCCTAGATACTTTTGTTTATAGCAGAATTGCCGGCTTTGGGGGTGTAAAATGTTTTCAGGAAGAATGCAGAGGCAGAGGATGCCCTGCATTTTCTTAAACGTCTTTCAGTACAAATTGGGTGCTCCGAGATGGAGGTCCATTTTTGCTACCTCACTGCGTTCCCCTCCTGCAGCAGCCCACCCCTGCTTATGATAATGGTTCGTTTTTAACAGCCCTGTATTAGAAGTATATTTTTGAAGAGACCTTAACTCATGCTTCTGACTTGTTGTGGTTTAGTATTTATAATGTTGCTGGAATACTTGGAAAAAATGCCAAAGATTGGAATCTTTGAAATTATTAAGAACCTTTTTTGTGAGTGGGTTGCAGTTAAATAGTCAATAGATTATTTTACACTTGACTTAACTATGGATAGAAGATATGTGTTCACTTTGTATAAATGAAATGGATTTCTAATGATGTAGAAACTCTGAACAATATTATTCAGTGTGCTCAAAGTTTACTTTATTGCTTAAGAGGTAAGATTTTTGTTTAATATACATTTATTTTATTTTATTTCCCCTCTGATGCAGGTTCACTTCTGTTTTTCTATTTCTTTTTAATCTTTGGTTCTGGTTAATAGTTTTATTTTGTATGTTAAAATCATTGTTCTTCTTGAAGATGAAAAAGACTGGGCCATATTTAAGTGCTGTCATAAAATGGAATCTTTAAAGTCGGTGGCTTAAATTCATTCTGCAAGCATTACTTCTAATAAATATATATATCAATGAAAGGCCCTGATGTAGTACTCCATGCTGCTCAGGTCTCTCGGCTAGGACCATCCGGGGTAAATTAGCAGGCCTGCCGTTCATCGCCAAATCGGGTGGTTTCCCCAACACCTCATCTGATTTCAGAATTAAAAGGATGCTAGGAGGTTGGGTTAGAGAGCAAGTAGATGGTTCAATGGACACTAGGCGGGCTTTGTCCCTTCAACAGCTTGCAGACATCAGTGACACCTGGACCAGGCTTTGTTATTCGACATGAGGCCCACCTCTTTGAGGCAGTGGTTACAACCCTATTTTTGGTGCATTCTGAGTGAGCGAGGCTCTCACCCTTTCCCGTTCAGATGGGTCACTCCACGTCTTACAGTTTCAGAATCTGACATTTGAGGGACCAGGGGTGTACCTATATATTAGGAAATCTAAGACTGACCAGCTAAGTCAGTCCAGGGTTCGTTTAACCCCTGCCCCAAACCAGAAAGTCTGCCCCGTGGCAGCTTTATCGACCTTTTGTTCTGTTAGGGGTAGCAGTAGGGGGTACCTTTTTTGTCATCAGGATGGGTCCCCACTTACCAAGTACCAGTTTTGGTTGCTGACATCGAAAGCCCTTAGGGAGATAGGCCGGGACATGAAACAGTATGGTACACATTCATTTTGGATAGGCCCCACCACTGCAGCGGCCATCTCTGGCTTTGAAGACAACAGGATTCGAAACATCGACTGTTGGAGGTCAAGAGCCTACCAGACTTACATACAGACACCAACTCAGGGTGACCCTTGCACCGGTCAAGACTAGCCTTGTCTTCTACCTTCCAGACATGCCACAAGGGGAGAGGCCTATGGCTATACTTTGCGGCCACAGCATGATCTTCAGGGCTAGGTAGAGTGCAGCGAAATCAGCCGCTGGAACACAGCTGTTGCTGGGCTATTGGATCAACATGGTCTGACTGGGATGGAGAGGCTTTCAATGGGAGGGGCTCCTCCCTTTGCTCTTGGGCAGGCACCACCCTGTGGTAGCTCCCAAGTGGTTGGCCTGGCACTTAGGTGACAATGACCTGTGTGTTTTGAGCAGGTTGGTATTGATTTTGCAAGCCCGCAAGGACCTTTGGGCCTTCCATGATGTTTGGCCAGACACATGTTTTATCTGGTCTGAAATCATTCCGAGGATTGTGTGGCAAAATGCCTTCTCCCAGAGGGCTGTGGACAGGGCTAGAAGGAAGGCAAACAGTGCCATTGGCAATACTGTATGGGAGTTGGGTGGTATTGTAGTTACACACACCTGAATTAGATTTGACACTCCCAGACTCTACGGAGCCGACCGCATTCATTTAACTCAATAAAATGACCCTATTTAATTCCAGCTATTGTTTATCTGTGTTCTTTTTCCTCATCGGGTGCAATTTGTATTACATTGCATAAGGCAACAATATCAGGAAGAAGGGGGAAAAATCAGTTATTGACTTTTAGACTTCAACAAAGAAAGCAATATAATACTCTACTATGCTATCTGTTCAGGATTCAAATGGGAATATTCATACATGTTCCAAATAAATGAATTTGCAATTCTTTTCAACAAAATGTAAAAGCCCTACCGCACACCAAAAGATATATAGGGCAAATTTCATAATTAAATTGTAATGGCAATTTTTGGTTCCTAATAATTACCTAATTTTTATTTTCTTGCTGCCAAAAGTTGTCATTTAAATTTAACCTATGAAATTTGGGGAGACTCTTGTTTCTGACATTTCTCATTTTGACAGATTTTCAACCTTTTTTTATTATAGATTTATAGTAATTCTTTTACAAATATTTCAGAGCTGTTGGCTTTTATTTTAAACATTACAATTATTATTCCCCAGCTGACTTAAGAACTGGAGAGTCTTCTAACTATAGACCTATTTCTTTGATAAATGTTGATGATATAAATTTAATAGCTAGGTTACACGGTACAAATTGCATTTTATTTTTTAACCAGAATGGATGACAATTTCTGATCATAAGGCAATATGAGATTTTGAGTAGATAGTCTTGTTTTTACTCAAAACAATCAACATCCAGCACCTCTGATTTCTTCAGTTGCTAAGCAATTAATCTATAGCAGATTTTGAGATAAATTTTGATTTATATGGGCTTCCACGAAGTTGTTTTTTACTGGATTGATATGACTTATTCAACTCTTAAATCACAAAAGAAATTTAATGATATGCCATCTCTTTGTTTAAAATTATGTCCAGGTGATGAAAGGCTTCCTTATTTTTCTTATTTTTTAAATTTGTCTTTAGACCCTTTGTTTGCATAATTACAAGTTTTTAAACTATCAATTAAACTACAGGGAGAGCAAAGCATAGGCTTTTATTATATATTGATTATATTTTATGTTTCATAAATACCTCAGAGATTTGGGGATCCTGACTGGTTACTCTGTAAATGGAAATAAATCACAATGATGACACTAGTTAACAGTTATAATTCAAAAACTTTTAAGATTTGGAGTTTAGGCTGTGTCTTGACACCTTTATGTTGGCATAAGAATTTCCAGAAGCGCTAAAGGATTAAATTGATATATTTAATGCTCCCATTTTTAATTTAATGAAAAGAGTTAGATGGATGGCCTGAAATATTTTTCAACATTTGGTGTACAGCTAAATATGACAAGGATGAGTGCAATCTGAAAATTTATTTATTTGGAGGAATTGCCCTCAATTATTTCTAATGCCACCGGAACCCTCACATGTATTTCTCTTCTGAGTACCACATATCTGTATTTAATACTGCAGGACATATTAAAAATATTGTGAACCAACCTACATACTTCTCATTCAAACGTTATGTCTAAATTTGTTTGAGAGGGAAGGGGCATTGTACTTACCGAGTCTGCAGAGAGGGGCGGTATACAAATCCAATAAATAATAATAATAATAATAATAATAATAATAATAATAATAATAATAATAATAATAATAATAATACCTGATAGTCCTTTCTTGTAGGGTGGAGCTAGCCACCAAGGATGGGAAAACACTGCCTTTAGCCAATCAGAACTGAGTCTGAAAAGGTATAAATGGCACCTGCTGTGGCGCAACTCCTTGAGGCTCGACTACTGTAACGCTCTCTACATGGGGCTACCTTTGAAAAGTGTTCGGAAACTTCAGATCGTGCAGAATGCAGCTGCGAGAGCAATCATGGGCTTTCCCAACTATGCCCATGTCACACAAACACTCCGCAGTCTGCATTGGTTGCCGATCAGTTTCCGGTCACAATTCAAAGTGTTGGTTATGACCTATAAAGCCCTTCATGGCACCGGACCAGATTACCTCAGGGACCGCCTTCTGCTACACGAATCCCAGCGACCAGTTAGGTTACACAGAGTGGGTCTTCTCCGGGTCCCATCAACCAAACAATGTCGTTTGGTGAGACCCAGGGGAAGAGCCTTCTCTGTGGTGGCCCGGGCCCTCTGGAATCAACTCCCCCCAGAGATTAGAATTGCCCCCCTCCCTCCTTGCCTTTCGTAAGCTGCTTAAAACCCACCTCTGCCGCCAGGCATGGGGGAACTGAGATACACTTTCCCCCTTTAAAATTTTATGCATGATATGTCTGTATGTATGATTGGTTTTTATATAATGGGTTTTAACTGTTTTTAGTAATGGATTATACTGTTTTGTTACTGTTGTTAGCCGCCCCGAGTCTGCGGAGAGGGGCGGCATACAAATCCAATAAATAAATAAAATAAATAAATAAACTCCCCCTCTTCAAGACGAGGGATGAAAATTAGACTCTGTGTGCGACTCCTTGACAAGGACAAAACCTTTATTAGTCTATGTCGTGCTTAGATATATGCAATAATTAGTCAGTACATGGCAGCCCTTTTCCCTGAAGAGAGCGACATGGCAGCTAGCTCCACCCTACGAGAAAGGGCATATCCAGTAAGTACACCGCCCCTTCTCCATAGTAAGTGGAGTTAGCCTCCAAGGATGCGATATACCAAAGTAATCAGTCCCTTGGGTGGGCTACCCAATGCTGGCTGGCGCTCCCACTATCTTGTACCACCTTTTGCAATACTCTTTGCCTAAATGCCACTTCCTCTGAGGTGAAAGTGTCCAATTTGTAATGACGGATGAATAGTGTTGGGTATGACCAGGTGGCCACTCAATAGACCTCCTTGATGTATGCCCCTTTATTCTAAGCTGCCATGGTAGCAGCACAACATGTTGAATGGGCAGTTATTCTACTGGGTCGTGATAATGACAGTTGGTCATAAGTTCTAGAAATAACCACGCAAATCCACCCACCATGCAGGAGGATACCTTTTGGCCCATGGAAGTGGGCCGGAAGGAAACAACCAGCGCCTCAGTTCTATGGAAGGTTGATGTGCATTGCAAATAAATATCCAAGGCATGTCTCACATCTAGGCAATACCACTGTTGTTCTATGGCAATAGTGGGACAAGGATAAAAGCTGGGTAAGATTATTTATTTATTTATTTATTTATTTATTTGTTTGTTTGTTTGTTTGTTTGTTTGTTTATTTATTGGATTTGTATGCTGCCCCTCTCCGTAGACTCGGGGCAGCTAACAACAGTAATAAAAAACATCATGTAAATCCAATACTAAAAACAACTAAAAAACCCTTACTGTAAAACTAAACATCCATACAAACAAACATACCATGCATAAATTGTCTCTTGTGCCCTATGAAAATGAGAGTTAACCTTTGGGGCAAAAATAGTGTCCAATTTCAGTACCACCTCATCGTAATGAAAGATACAAATGTCAAGTCTCACTTAAAGACCAGCCAATTCTTAAACTCTATGTGCCAATGTAATAGCTCCTAGAGATGCAACCTTATATGTCATAACACAGAGGGAAACAAATTGCAAATGTTCAGAAGGTCTCTTTCTGAGTTCGTTGAGCACTTTGGATAATTTCCAGGTTGGGTACCTATATACAACAGGCAGACATAGGTTTGGCTGCCCTGTTGAGGAATCTGTGAATCAGAGGGTGCTTGAAGAGTCCAAGGACTCACAGGACAGCTCCATTGATAGGGCCCTGTTGTGTACTCAATTCAGAAGTCAATGGAATTGTTCAAATCAGCTGTCGGCTTCCCCAGGGAAGCAACCCAACTGATAATCTCTGCCCTTTGTTACCTTAGGTTTTTCAGTTAGGGGGGTTGTTTCTCTTCCAGTGCCTTTAATTAGCTGGAAACTGCAGATTAATGCTGCTAGGGCCACCCCAGTTTGTGTCCAATGTCTGACCAATCAGTTTAAAGTTCTCTTCTACTTTGCGGGGTACAGTAATTTGCAGCTGGACAGGGGGGAATGAGGGGGTGGTGCCTTAAAAACACTCCCCCAGTTCCCAGGAAGGCCAAGAATAAAAGAGATCATTTCCCTGTTTCCCACATAGCCAAATCTTAGCAAATTGGAGTAAAGAATCACAGCTGGGGTATTGAGGTGCGGCTGAGTGATCACCTAAATCTGCTTCTGAGCAGCAGCTGAGCTAATGCTCGAGACTGCCTTCAACCCAGGTGAATTGAAAGAGTAAACTGGGTGGCTCTTTAAGGGCAGATAGAACACTCATTGTGAGATGCATCGTAAAAATAGTGAAGTTTTCATGGACAAAAAAGTATGCGTCCCTGGCTATAGACTGAGTCTTGAAGAGGGGTGTGTGTGGCACAGCGGGTGCCATTTATACCTTTTCAGACAGTCCTGATTGGCTAAACGCGGTGTTTTCCCATCCTTGAAGGCTAGCTCCACCTACTATGGAGAACACTTTACCCTTAGATTATCTACGGTTGACCTATCCAGATTCCTAAGAGGTCAGTAAGGGGCGAGTACAAGTGCACTAGAGTGCCTTCCGTCCCCTGTCCTATTGCTCTCCTGTATCTCCTATACCTTTCTTCTATTCCTATATTTCTTCTTCTACTCTTTCATTGATATGTTCTATTACTATATCTTCTTTTCTATTATTTCTTAGATATATTTTACTATGAGTATCTCCTCTATAACCTTCATCATGTATTTTATTATGTGTATATAGATATATACCCACTAAAACCCTCATTGTGTGCTGGACAAAATAAATAAATAAATAAATAAATAAATAAATAAATAAATAAATAAATAAATAAATAAATAAATAAATAAATAATACTACTACTAGTGCAATAGCACGAACCTACAGAAAAGAAATGTATTTATATTTCGCTGAATGATTTTTCTTCTTCTATTATTGTACATCAATTTTCTGTAAATAGTTCTGGAGCGCTAAAGAAATAAAATGTCAAGAGGTAGCATGAAGCATTGTGACAAACTCTAGTCTTTAGTGTGATCCAGTTGTAGCTCCTAAAGCTCTTGAAAAATTGACTTCATACTAAGAGGTCAGAAGAGATGAATTTAACTTTTGTTACTTCTTCAAATTTTTCTCATTTAATTCCATTTATAGAATAGGGTGACTGGTGAAAAGTAGATGATGCCTTTGTAATTCTACCTCCTTTTGTTAGAGAGAGTGGATTTTGCCACTGCATACTTTTCTGATTTGATTTTATATTTTATATTTAAGACCTCAGTAATGGTACAATGTCCTCGACTTTCAGTTATTCCGCACATTCTACAACCAAGCTCAGAGAGCACCAAGGACCCCTCAAATTATCCAACCTGAATAGATTTTTTTGGAACTGATTTGTTGCTTAGCTGATGTTCTACTATAATTCAAGATGATTTCCCTCTCTATTTCCCCCTATATTCACGTGGAGATATCAGATATAAAATGCACAAAAACAGAAGTGAAACTGTCTTCTCAGCCATCTGATTATTATTGGTTGTTCATTACTGCCTATCCTACTGGGTATTTCTACCCCGTCACAATATGAGTTCCCCTATGTAGCAAAAGCCAACAGTCTGGAACTATCCTTACTATTACTATTCCAAAGCTGAACAGCTTCCTTCCAGCTGGCTAATAAAGTAGAGTTGATCAAGTTAAGCTGTTGGCTTTATGGAAACATCCATGCTGTTGTCTTGCTAACTGTAGAGAAATGCCAATATCATTTTCCAGGATTTTATTTTATTTTAAAATCCCAATGCAATTTACAGACCAGTTAATAGATTGAATTCATTAATGAAAGGAAAAGCCAAAAACAGAAATATCCTGCTCATTCTGTGCTCCAAAGTGGAGAATTCATTAAGCCCTTGTTATATGGTTGAGGTATGCTCCAAAAGTCGATTACTTTAAATGGTTTTTCAGGACATTGCTTAATTTTTAATGCAGGGAATTAATGTTATTTTTTCTTTAAAATTAATACGTTAACTTTATCGTTATTTTATTATTCTGTTTAAATTTTGAAGCCTCCAGATGCATTTGTGATTAAACACTAAAAGCTAAGTAAATAAAGAAAGAAATAAACTTTAAAAACACAGATTGGGATTAATCACACCACTGCAGACAATTAATTCAGGTCCAAAGAGCAGACCGTCTTAAAAAGTGCTATATTGGCCAGATGATATTTGTATTTGCTGGCATGCTTTTAACAATATTTCCTATATTTTATCAATGCTTAGAAATGAGCAAAACTACAACAGCAGCTGTTGGTTGGATGGTACATTGTTTTCATGTTTTGCGCTGAGGAGGGAGCCCAGAAAGTAAAATACGACTTTATGCAATCAATAAAAATATCTGGTGGGACCAGAAAGGAGGAGGAAGAGAACAAATCTTAGCCTGGGGATGGAAGCAGAGTTTTCTAAGAAATAATGTTTTAAAAATATGGCTGTTGTGGTTGGCTCTGGCCCAGCTCCTGCCCCAAGGAATGTGGAGGTGGATGCCTCAACTTGTCATAGGACTTTTTTATTGCCGACAGAGTCAGGTAGTGCAGTTTCCTCCGACGAAGAAGAAGGTGGGAGTGACTTGGAAGAGGGGGGCTTGGCACACAGCCCAGGAAGCCAATCTCCATTATCTTTGGTCGATTCGGATGCGGAAGTCTTAGACCCATGCAGGCGCAGAGTTATGCATAGAAGAGACCAGTTGAGGACATATTACAGGAGATAAAAGAGGCCACCTGTGTTTGGGTGGCGCTCTAGTAATTAGAGCTGCTGATACAAATAGCAGCGTGTTGGTTTGGCTGTTGTGGAAGATTATCTGATCACAGTTCTTCAGGACCGTGCTTTGCTGTTTTCCGGACTTTGTTTGTTGATTTTTCACGCCTTTGAAACCAAAGCAGAGCAAAGTGTGTGTATCTCACTTCGTTGGAAGAAGGAGGGCTGTGACGTTTCTTCACAGCTGCTAGCTAAGTACTTAAGGACTGATTAAGGGAATTGTACAGCCTACAAGGTTGTTTTGGGACGAGTGCTCTTTGCAATGCAAAAAGGGTGCTTTGTTTCTTTTGAACTTTGTGATAAAGAACATTGTTTTGAATTTTCAAACGTGTGTGTGTCTGAAATTTGAATTTTCGGGAGGCTCATACCAGAGAGCCTGGCAGAACAATGGCTATAACTATCTTTTGTTAATTGGGAATCTTTTTTTAAAAAAAAATATACTTTATTACTTTATACAAAAAGGAATAAAACAGGGGGAAAGGGAAATGGGGATACAGAAAAAAGAAGGTAAGAAGGGAGTGGGGTAAACAGTATTATTATATCACAGCTTATATATATTATTGTATATACATTTCAGATATTTGTCCATATGTAAATATTTCGTATTGAGAGTTCTTGTTTAAATATTTTATAGCTGTAGTATTTGGAAACCCAACAATAATGTGGGAAAATAAACGATAAAAAGGGAGAAAAAAGAGAGAGAAAAAAGGAGAGGGAGAGAAGAGAAATAGAAGAGAAATAGGAAAGTAAGAAATATTACCTGCAACCAAGCAGGTGTTTAAGTTGTGACCACTTAGATGAATTATATTTGTTGTTTTTGTTAGTGAAGGTTTATCGTAAGTTGTGATATTAGTACATTTCTAGTAGTTATCAAATGGATTGAACTCAGATAGGGATTGAATTGTTTTTGGTCCGTTTTTTGGTTATACGTATCTTAATTTTAGTTTATGTTAAGCGATTTTGATTATTTTTTGGTTTGTCATCTTTAGAGTTGGATAGCCATCTGAACCATTTCTCCCAGGCCTTGTTAATTGGGAATCTTATCAATACATGCCATCTCCATGCTTCTTGTTTACATTCTAAATGCAAAAATAAAACAAAATAAAACCCAGATGTATGTGCTGGCCTGCTGATTTTTGACTCACACAAGAGGCTCTGGGAGGGAGTTTTTGTCTTCAAGGGAGCCTCCGGGGGGATAAATGCACAGAAGCAAGAAAATCCAGAAATCGCGCACATGTTTTCATGCGAGATTCGGCTTCTGTGCATGTGCATTTTTGGCAATGCTGTTACAGTGAGCTCTGGCACTTAGATAATTGAGATGAGTATTCCAAGGTCCTTGACAGAGTGAGGGTCATCTACAAGGTCATATCTGCCCAGATTGAATTATGTGTTCTGATTTTTTGGGCCAATGTGTAAGGCAGAACATTTATTGGTTGAGATTTGGAGTTGCCAATTGTTTGACCATTCTGACAGATAGTGAAGGACTTTTTGCAAGGTAGTAGCTTTGTTGTTGGTGTTGAATAGTTTTACATCATCAGCGAAGAGAACACAGTCACTTTAAATATGATTGCAAAGGTTGTTTTTGTAAAATATAAAGAGCTTGGGTCCTAAAACACTTCCTTGGGGGACACGGTTGTTAACAGGCACAGGGTGCAATTATTTATATATTTATTTATTCAATTTATTTATTTACGTTTTAAATTAATAAATAAGTCATTTTTCTTGTGTTCTCTCCTTCACAGTCCTTAAATAAAAGCATGACAAGTAAATTGAACATTTTATTTATTTATTTATTCATTCATTCATTCATTCATTCATTCATTCATTTTGTCCAATACACAATAATACACAATGAAGGTTATAGAGGATATAGTAGAGAAGAAATACGAGATATATGAGAACTATGAGATATACGAGAAAATACGAGTCCTCGGAGAGGGGCGGCATACAAATCCAATTAAATAAATAAATAAAATAAATATAGGAGAGACTATAGGACAGGGGACGGAAGGCACTCTAGTGCGCTTATGTACGCCCCTTACTGACCTCTTAGGAATCTGGAGAGGTCAACCGTGGATAGTCTAAGGGTAAAATGTTGGGGGTTAGGGGATGATACTACAGAGTCCAGTAATGAGTTCCATGCTTCGACAACCCGATTACTAAAGTCATATTTTTTACAGTCAGGTTTGGAGCGGTTAATATTAAGCTTGAATCTGTTGTGTGCTCTTGTGTTGTTGTGGTTGAAGCTGAAGTAGTCTTTGACAGGCAGGACATTGCAGCATACAATCTTGTGGGCAATACTTAGATCATGTTTAAGGCGTCATAGTTTTAAGCTTTCAAGACCCAGGATTGTAAGTCTAGTTTCGTAGAGTATTCTGTTTCGAGTGGAGGAGTGAAGGGCTCTTCTTGTGAAGTATCTTTGAACATTTTCAAGGTGTTAATATCTGAGATGTGATATGCGTTCCAAACAGATGAGCTGTATTCTAGGATGGGTCTGGCTAAAGTTTTGTAAACTCTGGTAAGTAGTGTGAGAGTAACGTAGGATTAGATTAACAACTCTTGAGGCCTTCTTAGCAATGTTGTTGCAGTGGGCTTTGGCACTTAGATCTTTAGTTATTAGTATTCCGAGGTCCTTGACCGAGTGTAGATTATCTGTGATAATTTGTTTATTAAGTTCGTATTTGAAGTTCTGATTATTTTTGCTGATGTGTAGGACAGAGCATTTGCTGGTTGAGATTTGGAGTTGCCATCTGAATAATATTTAATGTATATGATATAAGTACACATTTACAGTATATTTTCTGGATTTAAAACTAGTTTTACTTAAGACAGTAAAAATGTTGTTGGTTCAGAACTGCCAGGATTCTCCTATACATCTGATTTGATATGTTCATCACTGTTGAATAAAGTTGTTTTGTTTATTCAACTCAATAAAAGTGAGATATGCATGAGAAAGCCACCAGTTCTAGAACACATTTCCTGTGACAGAAGTCCTTTTGGGACATTACACCATATCCTGCTTCTATGCTGCTTGGACATTACACTGCATGTTCAGAATAGATAATACTTAAGAATAATGCTATTTAAGAAAGGACTATACATATTTATAGCATTAAGAAAATAGATCCATTGTTTTACATTTACATTTGATACTTTTTAAAAGAATAATTGGTTTAATCATTTAGAAATAGAAAAACATTGAAAAATTGCATTTCAATTGTCAGAGGGACACTTTTAGGATAATTAATCCATACTTAACTACACCATGCTCAACAATCTTCTAATTGGTAACAATAGAACATACAAATTACTTTTTACTTCAGATAAATAACTGGATTAATTTATTCTCACGGACTATAATACTACGAGTGCAGTGAAGAATTGATGCAAGAGAGAATGATTTAAGCTTCCCAGTCCCACCTAGCAATTATCCATCAACCCATTTTTGTCATCCTATATAGGAATATTATATGGGAAATGCAACAATCTGCTAAAAGATTGCTACAGGAAAAAAGGATTTGTGTGAACATACGTGCATGCAAAAGAATTAGGGGAATGGATAGTTTGATATGCAGATAAAGATACCCAAGCCTACATTTAAAGTATGTCCCACCCTGAACAAGCAACTAGTGTGAACTGAAGTCTCCATTCCTGGTCTCTAGCAATACATTTGCTAATCTACTGATATATTGAAAGAAAGTGTAAAAAATGTAAAATTTTCTAGCCCCTGTATGACATGTATATGTATATATATATAGAATGCAGCTGCGAGAGCAGTCATGGGCTTACCTAGGTACGCCCATGTTTCACCATCACTCCGCAGTCTGCATTGGCTGCCGATCAATTTCCGGTCACAATTCAAAGTGTTGGTTATGACCTTTAAAGCCCTTCATGGCATCGGACCAGAATATCTCCGAGACCGCCTCCTGCCGCACGAATCCCAGCGACCGATTAGGTCCCACAGAGTGGGCCTTCTCCGGGTCCCATCAACTAAACAATGCCGGTTGGCGGGTCCCAGGGGAAGAGCCTTCTCTGTGGCGGTGCCGGCTCTCTGCAACCAACTCCCCCCGGAGATTAGAACTGCCCCTACTCTTCCTGCCTTCCGAAAACTCCTTAAGACTCACCTTTGCCGTCAGGCATGGGGAAACTAAACATCTCCCCTGGGCATGTTAATTTATACATGGTATGCTTGTGTGTGTGTTTGCTATTACATGGGGTTTTTCTTAAATCGTTAAATATTTTAATTAATTGGATTGTTGTGACTGTTTTTACTTGTTGTGAGCCGCCCCGGATCTTCGGAGAGGGGCGGCATACAAGTCCAACTAATAAATAAATAATAAATAAATATGTGACATATATATTTGAAATTTTGCCTCTTGTGAGATGGAGAATTTCTATCCAATCAAATGGGGTCCATTCTTGCAAGAATGTTAAAGAAATAAACTTCTATTTTATTATTCTTTTGGATGCCTGTCGAATTATATTGTTGGGCTTATCTCACACCCAGCATTATTGTATGTTCTAGTAGAGCTCTTGGAATTTGCAAAAAGCATCTGAAGACCTCTCAGAAGATGAGAAACCATCCAAATGGGCCTTTATGTGTTTTGCACTGAGGGGAGGCTTCCATCTACCCACTCTTCCATAAAGCCCAGATAGGTGGATCATCTATCAGCATGACCAAATCAGTTTCACTGCTGTAGCTGGGCCTGAACCCAGACTGCTGAGGACCCAGCTTCATCCAAGGACCATTGACCGTTTTGCTCTAAAACTGACATATTCCTGGTGAAAACATTGCTTGCAATTGTATTTTATCTTAATAGTACAGTATTTAATTGCTGTCTTATTTTGGATACTGGAGAACAATATTTAGAAGACATGATCATGTGTGGCTGCTTCCACTAGAGATGGAAGACGAAACTAAGATGCTTAGTCCAAGTTAGGGAAGAAGAGCAACGCTCTCTACATGGGGCTACCTTTGAAGAGTGTTTGGAAACTTCAGATCATGCAGAATGCAGCCGCGCGAGCTACCATGGGCCTCTCTAGGTACGCCCATGTTTCATCAACATTCCGTGGCTTGCACTGGCTGCCGATCAGTTTCTGGTCACAATTCAAAGTGTTGGTTATGACCTATAAAGCCCTAAATGGCATCGGACCAGAATATCTATGGGACCGGCTTCTGCCGCCTGAATCCCTGTGGCCGATTAGGTTCCATAGAGTTGGGCTTCTCTGGGTCCCATCGACTAAACAATGTCGCCTGGCAGGACCTAGGGGAAGAGCCTTCTCTGTGGCGGCCCCAGCCCTCTGGAATCAACTCCTCTCAAAGATTTGAATTGCCCCCACCCTCCCCGTCTTCTACAAGATGTTAAATAGACTCACCTATGCCGCCAGGCATGGGAAGATTAACTCCCCCCTCTCTTCTGATTATAGCACTTGAGAATGGTATGACTGTTGCATTGATTGTTTTTAATATTAAGGGGTTTTAATTCTACTTTTATTAATTGGATTTGTATTATTGTTTACAGTATTTATTGTTGTTGTGAGCCACCCCAAGTCTTTGGAGAGGGGCGGCATACAAATCTAATAAATTAAATTAAATTAATCCCACTGAGGAAGAAATCAGACTGAAAAACTTTGTTCTTATCTTGTGTTAGTATTATCAAAATAGTCGGACAGCATTTCTTTTGCAATGCACAAGCGCATCTTCTTTGACAGTTAAGGTATAAAAAAGGTAGCTCTTTTGTTCTTAGATTTGGGAGCAAAATCTTTCTAATCATGTTGCCTAGCTTAAGTGTCTTAGAATATATTGAAACTAGGCTATATAACTAAAAGTTCTTCTCCCGTTGACGTTAAATGATCATTCTTAATTGCTTAGAATTTTTAATGAAAGGCAAGATATTAAAATGATAATATGTAAGTCAATTTGCAGTCTGATGAAGATGGATTAGCTTCAAAGATTGTGACATAACTAAAATAGGAAAATCTTCTTTTAAATATGTAGAAGCCAAGCTGCTTAAGGATATATAGGCAACAGAAAATAAGCAGGGTTTTTTTCAGGGGATCCCACATAGGATTGCAGCTGTTGGATGTTGGCCTCCATTTTCTATAATGTGGCAGCTCTCTAGTGGTCATCAAGGGTTGACCCATGTCATGTAGCCTTGGGGTTACAAAAGAATGAATTATGATTGCAAGGTATAACTAGAACACTGCCAAAAGGCATTATATTCCCCAAACCAAAAAGACAGATAGAACTGTCTTTGTACTTGCCCTTGAGTACTGACCTCAAATTACGTTACATATCCATGTCTTGCATCAGTTCATCTATAATATGTCCTGTGGCATGACATTCTGTCAAAAATGTCAGTGTTTTTTTAAAAAAAGACTTCCATCTCTTTAGATACACATTTTATATGCTTATAATACAGAAAAACATACAATAGTTATTTAGTTAGACCAGGCCTCACAGGTTGGCTGCTTGGATTTTATTAATGTTCAATCTTAATTTCTTTAATGAAAAGAAAAATAAATATTTAATATTTATTAAATATTAATATTTAATATCTAAACATGTATGCTTCATTTTATTGTAAATCAATCTAATCTTTTAATACTTTATCCTAGGTGGTATTATAATTAATTGTATTCTTCCCCTGCACTAGTCCTGTAGAAATATTTTACAGCTACTATGAGAAGTCCTCAACACAATTTCCTAAAAAGACCAACAGACTATCCCATGCAGAAAGAGTTTGCAGATATATTAGAATTTGAAGCATTATGTGGGAACCTGAATTGAGCAATGATCAGTGGAGATTTTGATCTTCCAAAAGATACAATTATGGTCCTATTAAATCCTCTACTTTGAGTATGAGGCTTAATATCCATGTCTCAATCATGGAACTCTGATGATGATCAGCTGGGTAAGGAACTATCATAGCAAAAGGCATCCAATCAGCTTCAGCAGAAAAAAAATGTACAACATCTGTACTATCAAATTGATGATATCAATGAATTCAAAATAGTATGACTGAACAAATACCCTTTCATTAGAAATAATTTAAAATTACGAGAGTAAATGATTCCTGAAATTCAGTAGTTCTGACTTTACCAATTGAAAATGCTCCTTCATTAATAATCTTAGTACTATAACTATATTAGTCTTAAATCATAGATAAATTAAAGCTGACATTCAAAGGACATTATATAGTTGCAGTGATGGGCTCTTATGGGAACGGCCAGGAACGCAGTTCCGGTAGCAAAATTTGGAGCTCCACCCCAGAGCACCCAATTTGCACTGAAAGATGTTGAAACAAAATGCATAAGCCATGCCCACAGTGTGGTAGTAAACATTTTGTTAGCCCATCACTGTATAGTTTGTCACGGGGAGGAAGAAAAATTATTAAAGTCTGTTAGGACCTTAACCCCGCGGAGGTCGATGGATAGAAGCCTCAATCATTTTTAAACAAAATATATTTATTTTAAAAACAGAAATAAATAAAAGACTATCTCGAGGGACAGCAATACATATGCATCTTACATCATGGAGGTTAGGAAAAAGAAGAGGGAAGAAAGAAGAAGTGAGGTTGGCAGGATATTGCGACATAAGAGGAGGATCCAATAAGGCACACTAGTTAACTGTTTCATTACTATATGTCTCTGAGGGGCTGTCAATATACAGCGCGACATAGTTGTCTATATAATCGCAACTTTTATGATGCCAAAAGGCAGTATCTAAGTTAACTTTTAATGGCTAAAAGAACAAGAAATGAAAATTGTAACTTGAAGGATAAAATTGCACTCCTACAATAGAAGAAAATTACAGTTCTTAATTCAGAATCATGAAATGATGGATTTAGAGACAAGTCATTGCAAGATACTAAGATGTCTGACTGCCTTTGCAGTGTTTATTGCTTTTTAATACTGTTTTCCAAGCAGCAAAGGGTAGAAGAAAGTAACAGCATTTTTATTGGTGAATTCTCCTCCTTAAGAACATCCTGTTGATACAACATAGATGAGTTCACGTTCCAGCCAGGGATTCTGTCCTATTATCCTTTTTATCACTTCTTTATACTTTGTTATGTTAACACAAACTATAATTCTATAATTGTTTGACAAATGTAATAAATAAGTAAATCAATCAATCAATCAATCAATCATCCTGGCTATGTAAGCTGGGTGAGATCATGTAGACATGAGAGGCCCGTTTGAGGTAGGCAGTTTGCTGCACACAACCTCCACATGGCCTCCATCTCTACAATGACATACAGTGGTACCTCTACCTAAAAAGGCCACTACTTACAAACTTTTCTAGATAAGAACCGAGTGTTCAAAACTTTTCTGCCTCTTCTCATCATTTTCTACTTACAAACCCGAGCCTCTGAAACAGGAACCGGAAAAGGCGGGGAGAAGCCTCCATGGGGCCTCTCTAGGAATCTCCTGGGAGGAAACAGGGCCAGAAAAGGCGGGGAGAAGCCTCCATGGGGCCTCTCTAGGAATCTCCTGGGAGGAAACAGGAACCGGAAAAGGCGGGGAGAAGCCTCCATGGGGCCTCTCTAGGAATCTCCTGGGAGGAAACAGGGCCAGAAAAGGCGGGGAGAAGCCTCCATGGGGCCTCTCTAGGAATCTCCTGGGAGGAAACAGGGCCTCCACCTTCCCTGTGGTTTCCCCAATTGCACACATTATTTGTTTTTACATTGATTCCTGTGGGAAAAATTGTTTCTTCTTGCAAACCTTTCTATTAAGAAACTGGTCACAAATGAATTAAGTTTGTAAGTAGAGGTACCACTGTATATATATATTGGTACAAATCTTGAATGCATTAATGATGGACAGCATTCACCTTCTTTCTAAAAGATTCCACAGATGTATAGAACTTGCATGCAATGTATGGTGTGTATGTGTGTGTGCATGTATATATGACTACACTTATAAATATCTGTATATACTGTATGTACATACAGATGTGTGCATGTGTGTGTAAATATGTGTATGCACACACACAAATATATGTATGTTTGTTTTTATACATACATATACATAAAATGTATGTGTATATACACACTCAAATACATACATTATAAATTCAACTTCCCATTTTTCACCCCAAAAGTGAAATGCATTCAGGGTTAGCAACCCACTCTTACTACCTACCGGTGACTTTCAATCTGTCTGCTCCAATGATAATCTCTTCTTCATCAGCAGAAAAAAGCACTCTACCATCTTCACTTGAGCTAACTTCAAATCTTTTACACTGGGCTTCTACACTTTCAGCACCTAAAAGAGAGAAAACAGATCTTTAGCACATTCTCATAATTTCCCCCCAATATTCCTTTTAGGTTCAGATTGGGAGCAGGGGACTTACATTAATTCTCTATCTTTTATAATATCTTTTACAGACTGTGCATGCTGGGAATTACCTTGTATATGATCTTCCAGGGATAAACAAACCCATTGTTCGATATATGTGACCTAGCTATATGTCATACCAATTTATTTATTACAGGTTTTATACCTGCTTCAAACACCAAAAAATATTTTTACATGAAATTTTCATCCACAGGTGTAACACAGGATTATTGCACCACAAAAATATGTATAATAAACAACTTGTAAAACATTAGCACAGTATAAAGGGTTTTTTTCTGGTAAACTTAAGAGCTGTAGTAATATTATTTTACTAATATTAATAAATTATCAAATGTACTCTTCTTTAAAAAAGTTTTATTTATGATTTTCAAATACATTAAAAAGAAAGAAACATCTCAATAATCTTTTGTAGATCACTTCCCATTTTAAATACATTTTGTGAGTTATCGTAACTTCACTGTAAGGTATAATCACTTCAATCTGAGATAGAAACAACAGAAAAGTAGATGGGTTTATAGATGTGTAGATATATATATAGTATACAGTAAACTAAATAAGAAAGAGTTATTCATGAATATAAGTATCAGTAAATTTGAACTTTTCTAATTGCATTTCTTTTCGTCATACATTCCAAATCCTCAGTTAATCTGATATTTGATGTTATTCTATTTTATATCTATTTTGGATCCATTTGTACCATTTTCCCCATAATTTGTTGGTTTCATTGTCTTTTGTTCCCTTAATGTCCCTCGTCATCTCATCCATCTCAGCACATCTATATATTTTTTCAATGATTTGACTTTCTGATGGGATATTTTGCTTTTTCCAAGTTTGGACATTAATTATGCTAGTTGCCGTAATTATATGTGTCACTAGATATAATATTTGTTTAGGGTATTTTTTGTTCCAAATTCCAAGTAAAAAACATCCAATATCAAAGGGGCAGAGAGGCATAGTCTTTTATTTGAAATAGCCAGCGGTTTTTTAAAAAATCACTTGACCAATTTAGAAAGTGGGTTTTGTTGTGGAAGGGTTGGGGCAAATATGGCTATCAATTGGGCTTTAAATAGTTGAGGAAGGATAAAAGATATTTTTTCATCAACTTTTAAAGAAATAAAGTATACCATCTGGTTTGCTCCTATGAGCTTTTAAATTGGAAAAAATATCCAGTTTTGGAAATTAGGCTACCAAATCCTACATACCTAATAAAATCCATCTAAGGCCACATTTGCCAGGTGAATTCATGTAGTTGAGGACAAGGATAAGAGTTCTAGTCATTTTGATTTATTGAAGGCATTTCTTTTTGGATTTCTTTGTACAATGGTTGTAGCCAAGATTAAAGCTTTAATAAATTGAAACAAGTGAAAAAGAGAAAAAAGTAAAGTTTTATTTGCACAAAGCAAGTAAATGTTTTATTGGCACAAAGCTATCTGGGTGACCTTGGCCATTCACTTTCAGCCTTACGACTGAAGCTATGGCAAGCTACTTGTGAAAAACCTTGCTAAAAAAATTGTACAGGCATTCTCTGAGAATCAGTCACAATTTAAGTTTTAAAAAGTGTTAAGGTTTCCCTCCCCACACCCTAAGCGAATATCATCAAGGATAATGCAAAGAATAGCAACACAATGAAGAATGTTATTAGAGTAGTGCTCTTCTCTCCATGTTGTCTGTTGGAGACCATGATTTCTGGTGCACCATCTTCTGTTCATCATTTAAAAATAACTGTATTGACTGCTTTTAGGCAACATGGCCATCTTTCAGCTGTGGAAAGGGGGGCGTTTGCCCAGGTTCGCCTGGTGCACCAGTTGCGGCCCTACCTGGACCGGGAGTCACTGCTCACAGTCACTCATGCCGTCATCACCTTCAGGTTCGACTACTGTAACGCTCTCTACATGGGGCTATCTTTGAAGAGTGTTCGGAAACTTCAGATTGTGCAAAATGCAGCTGCGAGAGCAATCATGGGCTTCCCCAGGTATGCCCAAGTCACACCAACACTCCGCAGTCTGCATTGGTTGCTGATCAGTTTCCGGTCAAAATTCAAAGTGTTGGTTATGACCTATAAAGCCCTTCATGGCATCGGACCAGAATATCTCCGAGACTGCCTTCAGCCACATGAATCCCAGCAACTGGTTAGGTCCCACAGAGTTGGCCTTCTCCAGGTCCCATTGACGAAATAATGTTGTCTGGCGGGACCCAGGGGAAGAGCCTTCTCTGTGGCGGCCCCGACCCTCTGGAACCAACTCAGCCCAGAGATTAGGATTGCCCCCACCCTCCTTGCCTTTTGCAAACTCCTTAAAACCCACCTCTGCCATCAGGCATGGAGAAATTGATTCCCCTGGGCCGTTTCCGCTTTACATATGGTTTTTATGAGACGTATGATTGTTTTTTTATATTAAGGGTTTTAAATTGTTTTTAACTATTGGATTTGTATTGTTCTGTTGTTGTGAGCCACTCCGAGTCTCCGGAGAGGGGTGGAAAACAAAACAAAACAAAACAATCAAATAAAAAAAATGTTGTATCCTTGCATCCGTTGAAGATAAGCCATAAGCTATAGATAAGCTATAGAATCCATGCAGATATCGGCGAGAGACTGGCAGAGCCAGAGCGAGAGTCAAGTGGGAAATTAATGTATTTGGGAAAATAATCTCATTCAGTGAATTAAAAGATATCAATTTTTGTCTACAGTGTTCCCTCGATTTTCGCGGGTTCGAACTTCGCGGAAAGTCTATACCACGGTTTTTCAAAAATATTAATTAAAAAATACTTTGCGGGTTTTCCCCCTATACCACGGTTTTTCCCACCCGATGACATCATATGTCATCGCCAAACTTTTCTCTGCCTTTAATAAATATTTTTTAAAATAAACTTTAATAAATAAACATGGTGAGTAATAATCTGAATGGTTGCTAAGGGAATGGAAAATTGCAATTTAGGGGTTTAAAGTGTTAAGGGAAGGTTTGTGATACTTTTCATAGCCAAAAATAGTGTATTTACTTCCGCATCTCTTTGCGGAAATTCGACTTTCGCGGGCGGTCTCGGAACGCATCCCCCGCGAAAAGCGAGGGAACACTGTATTACTATGTGTGTGCAGGTGCTAAATAGGACTTCAAGTGGTCCCAAAGAGGATCCTGCATTGATTTTATCTTGATAAGACAAAAACATTTTTGCCTCTTTAAAATAACTTTATTATAGTTCATTAACTATAATCTGGGATAGTGCTTTGTCTATGGCATTCGGAAATGGGAATACAGTGGTACCTCAAGATACGAACCCCTTGTCTTACAAGCAACTCGTGATACGAACCCGGGGTTCAGAAAAATTTTGCCTCTTCTTACGAACTTTTTTCGAGTTACGAACCGGCGTTCGGAGACTGCTCGGAAGCCGCGCGGCTGTTTTAAAAGGTGACAGCCAGGCGGCGGGGCTTCCCAGAAGCCTCCCAAACACCGGTTCATAACTCGAACAAAGTTAGTAAGAAGAGGCAAAATTTTTGGTTCGGGGTTCGGGGGGGTGCTGGGAAGCCTCCCAGGCCGGCTGTGACCTTTTAAAACAGCCGCGCCCCTTCCCAGCTGTATCCCGAAGCCGAACGCGGAAGTTCGGCTTTAGCATTCGGCTTCAGGAGACAGCTGGGAAGCGGCACGGCTGTTTTAAAAGGTTGCAGCCGGCCTGGGGGGCTTCCCAGCACCCCCGAACCCCGAACCCGGGTTCAGGGGGGTGCTGGCAAGCCCCCCAGGCCGGCTGCAATCTTTTAAAACAACCGCGCCGCTTCCCAGCTGTCTCCTGAAGCCGAACGCTAAAGCCGAACTTCCGCGTTCGGCTTCGGGAGACAGCTGAGAAGCGGCGCGGCTGTTTTAAAAGGTCGCAGCTGGCCTGGGGGGCTTGCCAGCACCCCCCCGAACCTGGGTTCGGGGTTCGGGATGGTGCTGGGAAGCCCCCCAGGCCGGCTGTCACCTTTTAAAACAGCCGCGCGGCTTCCCAGCAGTTGCCAAAAGCCGTTTTTTTGCGGGGGGTTTTTTGGTTGCACGGATTAATTGACTTTACATTGTTTCCAATGGGAAACAATGTTTCATCTTACGAACCTTTCGTCTTACGAACCTCCTCCTTGCACCAATTAAGTTCGTATCATGAGGTATTACTGTATAGAGATTATTTTTCCTTGTTGGAGAATGGACTACCACAAAGTCCTCTCAGTTCCATCTCTTGTTAGATAATATTTCACTTCACAATTGCAGTTAGAACTGGAGTCCTAGAAAAAGGAGTTTATTTGCAAATGAAGAAGAGATTGTGTATATCCTACGGCCAGTTTGATGTACTGGTCAAGAAGCCAGGAAATGGTGATTTCTAGCCCCACTTTAGGTATGAAAGCTGGCTGGCTGACTCTCGGACAGTGACTTTCCCTGGGATTGTTCACATTCTCTGGGGATATTATAGGGGGGAAATAGGAAGAGAAGGAGTAATATATATGTTAATTCCCCTTGGGTTATTTATAAAATAAAGGTGGGGTAAAATTCAAACTTACAAAGAAACCTGTGGAATATACACAAGTAAATCCGTGCATTCAATAATCAGCAGGAAAAAAAGATGCCACGGCATTTTTAATAAACACAAACCTGATGAAGAAAATGAAGTGACAGATCAATCAAAAAACAACTTTTCAAACTCTATGGCTTCAAATGCTTTACAAGCTAGCAAAACAAATCAACAGTAATATTGCACCAACTACTATCTCAAAAAAAAAATGACAAGAAAAAGGATGGCATGTGATTTTGAAATGTTTAGATTATCTCCTTAGACATTATTATCTGAAATGAGAAATATTTAAATTTGACACAATTTAATAGAATGAACATAAAAGAAATAGGAACTTTAAATCAAAAACAAAGTTGCAAAACTGAAAGTGAGTTACAAAAGGGGAAGTGAGAGCACACTAATCAAGAAACTGCAATTTCTATTTAAACATCAACAAATTTCTCTGTGGGATTAATGAGCTGAGAACTGTCAGGTAATTCCAAGTTTGAGGCATGTTAAACATGACTTGTCTCAGTGTCGGTTCAACATCACACAGACCAGCCTTTCCTAAAATTGTAGCCTATTTTCTAAAACAGAGATTGGTAACTTTGATACTATGGAACAAATTCAACCTGGAAGATTCTCCCTAGGCCTGCCAAATGTTGGCTAGATTCATTTCTTGACAATACAGTGTTCCCTCGATTTTCGCGGGTTCGAACTTCGCGGAACGTCTATACCACGGTTTTTCAAAAATATTAATTAAAAAATACTTTGCGGTTTCCCCCCCTCTACCATGGTTTTGCCCGCCCAATGACATCATATGTCATTGCCAAACTTTCATCTGCCTTTAAAAAACATTTTTTTAATAAACTTTAATAAATAAACATGATGAATAATAATCTAAATGGTTGCTAAGGGAATGGGAAATTGTAATTTAGGGGTTTAAAGTGTTAAGGGAAGGCTTGGGATACTGTTCATAGCCAAAAATAGTGTATTTACTTCCGTATCTCTACTTCGCGGAAATTCGACTTTCGCGGACGGTCTCAGAACGCATCCTCAGCGAAAACCGAGGGAACACTATACTTCTTTGTCACCCTCTAGTTCAGTGGTTTTCAATCTGCGGGTTGGGACCCATTTGGGTGTCAAACAATGGTTTCACAGGGGTCGCCTAAGACCATGGGAAAAGACAAATTTCCCATTATGTTAGGAACTAAAGCTCTTATTCTGGCACCTTGGAACATATTTTTACAATCCGAACAATCAGGCGTTTGCCATGGGGTTGTCCCTCTGATCTTCCTGCCAATCAGTTTAAAGCTCTGTTGGGAGAATTGGTGCTAGGCTTAAGGTTGGAGGTCACCACAATTTGAGGAACTGTATTAAGGCATCACAGCATTAGAAAGGTTGAGAACCACTGCTTAGTTTTACAGGAATAAAAAAGGAATTCATTTTTAAAATGCAGATAGTCAGGAAACAATCTGTAGGACTGAGGGAAGTTTTACCTCTCAATTCTAAAGTGTAACCATGTAAAGAAATGTATGTGCTGTTCGGTAACACTAGAGCGTGAAAAATCATTGACTTTATATTTCTGTTAATGCTTAGCAGATAATCCACTACAGAAAAGGATTTAGAAAATGTTCTTTTTATCTTGGTTCATTTCACGGAGTTTGGAATTATCTGGAACTCTATTTTCTCTTGCAGCAAGAAAAGCACCAGGTCATGCAAGATCCAGCTAAGAGGTTTGTGAAGACAGCAGGATCAATAATCATTACTTTTAATCTCTTCCTTTTTCTCCTCCTCCTCCTCCTCCTTTTCCACTCCTACCTTTCATCACTGAGTTCAAAGTGAATATTGACTTTATTCTTATGCCTAAACAAACATGATAGGTAAAGATATGTCAAGTCACTCAATAAATTATGACCATGCATGGACAGACTTGAATCTAGTCTCCTAGAAGTAAAGCCCACAATTTACTTGCTTCTCTCTAAGATCACTTTTCCCTTTTCTTTAAAAAATGAAACAGAAAAGAGGAGTTGATAAAGACTTCCCCAATTTCATAAAAGTTATGAATTTTGAGGATACTTTGTGAAAATAATTCCTACCAAAGAAGAGTTGGGGTTCCAACTCTTGTCCCTGGCTTTCTCATTCTGCCAAATTCAATCACTACATCCATTCATTCCAACCAAATCATCTGCATCCTCCTGCCTATACCCAAACACTCCCCCCAAGATAAAACATCAGTATTAAAAAAAACCCTGCAATGAGTTAATACCAAGGCATGTGAAGAAGCATGTATAGCAGCCACCAAAACCAGCCAGTTTGTCATTTCTCCTTGATGTCGGGAGAATTGATGGTATAACCAGAGTTTGTCCTTTCTCTTTAGTATCCCTGTTCCAGATGTGTTTATCTTGGGAAAAAGTGTTCCTCCTAAACCAGTCAAGGCTCACCCCAGAACTCCAGGCAGAAGATAAGTCCAGAAGAAGTAAAGGAGTGGCTGATCTAGCAGGTTTACTGAAACCCAAACTAAGGTCAGTAGTATAGTAGAGGTACCTAATGTTATTCCTGCAGCAATAATTGTAGCTGTTCCTATATTAGTCCCTCCTAGGATAAAACCTGTGATAGGCTTTGAGCTAAAAAGTCCAGTGCCAAAACCCACAGAAGGAGTAATTATAGTAGCAGCAGCTGTTGAATTCAGCATGCCAAAGTTAAGGCCTCCAGTTGAGCCGCCTCCTCCCCTGCCACTGTCTGCAGCAGCCACAGCAGTGGAAGCCAAAGTCCCGGGTCCGAAGGAGAAGTGATAGTGGCGGCGACAAGTCCTCAGCAACGGGGTCTTACACTTCACCCAAAGAAACAGGCCCGAGGGGACTCCTCACAACCAGGGCTTCAGCAGGCCTGACACAGCAGGGATGCTGGTAGCCCTGCTTACCCGTTAGATAAACCATTTTGTCATTGGAAGGTTTTAAGCATAAAACGTATCAGGAAAGACTTAATGAACTCAATCTGTAAAGTCTGGAGGACAGAAGCAAAAGGGGGGACATGATCGAAACATTTAAATATGTCAAAGGGTTAAATAAGGTTCAGGAGGGAAGTGTTTTTAATAGGAAAGTGAACACAAGAACAAGGGGACGCAATCTGAAGTTAGTTAGGGGAAAGATCAAAAGCAACATGAGATAATATTATTATACTGAAAGAGTAGTGGATCCTTGGAACAAACTTCCAGCAGACGTGGTTGGTAAATCCGCAGTAACTGAATTTAAACATGCCTGGGATAAACATATATCCATCCTAAGATAAAATACAAAAAATAGTATAAGGGCAGACTAGATGGATCATGAGGTCTTTTTCTGCTGTCAGTCTTCTATGTTTCTATTGTTTTGAACATTTGAATGTTGTTTTCAGTGTCCCAGGCTTCAGTTATTGTTTTCAGAGTTTGGACGTTGTTTTCTGTGTCTCAAACGTCTAGTGTTGGAGCTTCCACAATCTCGCTTAGTTGCTGGCATCCAGGTGCGGGCAGGTACTGGTTGTTGCTTCGCTTGGGTTTCCTCGCTCGCTCTAGCCCAGCGTCCCTTGTGTATTATTTCAGTCATTAAACTTTTGAGGTGAACAGGCCACCAACGTCGCAACGCACAAGACCGACTACTAAATTAGTGTGATTCTCTGTGGGGGCCCTGGCCCTCTGGAATCAGCTTCCTCCAGAGATTCGCACTGCCCCCACCCTCCAAACCTTCCGGAAGAGTTTTAAAACTCATCTTTGCTGCAAGGCCTGGGGTTCCTTAGATCTTTCCCCTTGACCAATAAATGCTTTAGTTTGATTGTTGAATGAATGATATTAATGTTTTTTTCTTTTTCTTTTTAATTAGAATTTTAAAGACTGTTTTTAATGTATTAATTGGATTGCTATTATTATTGTTTTTCTGTATATGCTGTGAGCCACCCCGAGTCTTCGGAGAGAGGCGGCATACAAATCCAACTAAATAAATAAATAAGTAAATAAGTAAGTAAATAAATAGACAAACAAACAAACAAACAAACAAACAAACTTTATGATGGATCCTTGCATTTATGATGTTCTATTCATTTGCTTGAAGTCCAACTCTCACCTTGGCTGCAGCATTGGAATGGAGGAGGAGGAGAGAGACTGGTGGTGGTGGCCTTCATTTTCTAATAAGTTTAATTTATATTTATTCAAATCCATCATCATTTTAATCTTTTTATTTTGTTCATCTCTCTGAAATTTCTTTTTGAACTCCTTATATTTCTCTTCTAATTTTTAAAATAATCTCCCAACTTTGTCTATTTCTTTCTGCAGAAATAGAGAGCCAGGGTTTGATCACAGAACCTCCGCTGCCATTTGGAGTAGTTTGGGGAGATTAAACACAATTATAACAATTATTATTTTTTTGAAAGCTTCAATTGAACATTTATTTACATTATGAAATACAGATTGTTCCTCACCTCTCAGTAAATACATTAATTCTGATAGTAATTGTTTTGTAAGTGTTTTATGGTGTCACCAAGCTTCCTTTTGAATTGATTTCCTAGTGCCTTCTCCATTTAGATCTACTGACTGCAAAACAAGGCTAAAAACAAAGCAATGGATAAGGGTTTTTAGAATAATTTACTTTATAGCTATTCATAATATTCTACTGTATATGTTAAATCCATAAACTTTCTCTATTTATTTATTTATTTATTTATTTATTTATTTATTTATGTGTGTGTGTGTGTGTGTGTGTGTGTTTGTTTGTTTGTTTATTTATTTATTGTTAGAGTTGAAAGGGACCATGAAGGCCATCGAGTTCAATGCCCTGCCCAAGCAGGAACCCTATAGTACACCAGTCAAGTGGCAGTTCAATTTTCTCTTAAAAATGTCCAGAGTGTTGGAGTTCACAACGTCCGCTGGTAGGTTGTTCCATTGGTTGATCGCTCTGACTGTCAGGAAGTTCCTCCTTATCTCCATGTTGAATCTCTCCTTGGTCAGCTTCCAGCTGTTGTTCCTCGTCCGGCCCTCTGGTGCCCTGAAGAATAAAGTGATCCCCTCCTCTCTGTGACATCCCCTCGTATACTTGTAGACTGCTATCATGTCCGCTCTGGCCCTCCTTTTCTCTTTTAAATGGAAGTCACTGAATGATCATGAGATGTTGCCAGATTCATCCCAAAAGTAACACAGAACAATTCAGTTAAAATTTAGTTCTTATTTGCTCACACCAATAGACAAAATCTTGCCCGATTCAACCTATGCTGCGTTCTCCCCAATGATGTGTCCTGGGAGATTCTAAGGAGTTGCTATCCTAAACCTCTTCCTCTTTGTATGATCCAGTTCCAGGCTGTGTTGTATCTTGTCTCATCGTCCGTCTTGCAATTGGTTCCCTCCTTCCCAGAAAACTGCATTTTTACATAGGCCATCCCCTCCCCTTTTGTAGATACAATCTATTACAGCTATGATTTGCACATAAAATCAGTCACTGTTCTCTGGATCCCTTTGAAATAATTTCAATTAAATTATTTATTTTTATTGATGTCACCAAAGAGCTAATGAGAAGAAGGCAACATATTTTCACTGAATACCCTACATAAATATTTTGAATTCCCTCCTGCACTTTGACAGTCTTTCAATAAAAGGTAATTGAACTGTGAAAATGTTATACAGTAGCTCTCTATTCACACTTATATGCCATTTGTTACCTTTTGATGGCGATGTGAGGTCAAGGACAATTCATAGATATTCAGTAAGGTAGAAAAAGTCTCAAACTGGGTTTCTGTACTGGGTCTTACGAATTTTACTCTACAAAGACCATTATGTTGCCTTTCCAAACAGACAAGAATCAAGCCTTTCAGCTATATTTGAACACTTTTACTGATAATTGCCAGATAAGGTAATAATATTTTCAGATAATGTAAGGGATGAACATGGACCCAACCAGTATTATAGATTATAGCTATACAAGGCATGTGTGGTATGGCTCAAAATGCAATTTAAACTTCAGAGAAAAAAGGCTTCAACTTAATAAGATGATTTACACAACAGTCTTTGTTTTGAAGTAGGGAGGGTGGGGGCAAAGCAGATATTGCTTTGTGATTTTACCTCAGATGGGGCTTTAATTAAATTTCATATGTGCACATTCATACTATTAGTGTATACCAATTTGCCTTCTCAGTGTAAACAACTGCTTCTTTAATGTCAAAGAGCTGCTACTGGAATTTAATCCACTGTTAAGTGTTTGTTTCAGAATATGACAGCATCCTGGCCTTCGTTTGGTAAAATGATTAACAAAGAATGGAAACAATTTCAAAGATTCACTGGAGTGGAAAAATAATAGTTTGGAAGCATAAAACATTGAATGTAAAAATATGATACTACAGGGGTGGAAAAGGTTTCTTCCTTAAAGTGTTAAGAGATGCTACCTTAGATTCAAATGACTGATATATAACACAGTCTTTTTAAAAAAATATTTTTTATTGATTTTTAACAATTTAACATCACACAACATAAAACAGTGCATAGTGAATTGTGCCCACCACCCCGACATACACACATTCCCCACCACCAAATTGGGGGTATTTCTTGTATAGTCCACTTAACCCAAGAGCAATATATCTGTTTACATATTATAGAGTGATTCCAATTTATTTCTTGTAGCTTGGTCTCGGATTCTGCTCGTCATATATCGTCTTACCTTGTCCCACCGTCCCATCAGCTGTCCCAACTCAGTTTCATTATCCAAATTTATCCTTTTTTCCATAATTTCAAATTGAATATGGTCCACCATGTACCTATACCAATTTTGCATTGTCCATTTTGTCGCATCCTTCCAACCCAGAACTATTACTGCCTGAGCGCTTTCTATTGCTGCTTTTTTTATTTCTCTAAATTCTCCCATCGCATTACTTTTTACTAGTACTGCCATTTCCTTAGTGATTGTCCATTGTATATTTAACATTCTATTGATATCCTCTTTCACTTTTTGCCAAAATTCCTGCACTATCGGGCATTCCCAAAACATATGCATAAACACTCCTTTGTCTTGACAACCATGCCAACAATTCCCCCTGACATTCTGCTGAAAATGTGCAAATTGAACGGGAGTGAAATACCACTTATGTAATATTTTCCTTCTCATTTCCCTGATTCTTGTATTTTTAATTTTCCTTATATCTTCTACTATATTTTCTATTTCTTGTACCTCTACTAATATCTCATTTTGCCACCATTTAGTCAATCCATCGATCGTGTCCCCGTCTGACTGCACTAGCAATTTGTATATATTAGTTGCTTGCGCCTTTATCCCCTCACTTTTTTCTCTTATTATTTTCTCTAACCCTGTCTCCTCCCTCCATAATGCTTCTTTATTCTCCCTTTCATTTAGATATTTACATATTGCATTTATTTGTAGCCACCTTCCCTTACATAACCACCATTCTATACGATTTCTACTTGGCCTGCCATCCTTCTCGTATAACTGTTCTATCTTAGTTATCCCTCTTCCCTTCAACTCTCCTATAACCCTATTTAAGTTAATTTCATTTTCTCTATTTATTACATAAAGCGATGACAGTTTAGATTTATATAATCCTATTTTCCCCTGCCATTTTTTTCCAAATTTCCATAGTCCCTTTCATTGGGCCTATTAATTTACCTATATCACTCCTATTCCACTTTCTAAAAATTAATTTTAGGGGAAAAAAAGAAAAAAAAAGAATTAATATATAACACAGTCTTAGATATTTAGCAATGGATGGTTTGCATGCTTCTTTACTGATATGGTTACAGTCCAGTGGATTAAATCTTTATCCAAGGATTGCCATTCCTATTTGGAGTTTTCTAACACGCAGTTTCTATTGTAAAAGTCAATGTACTGCATGGATAAAGCTGTGATTCAGTCATTTCCAACGCTCTAACCCATATGACTAGTGGCTAACGTGGAATGAAAGGTTAGAACACAGTTGCTACGCCAACAGTTAATAGATATTAATGACAGATTTGTAGCAACCAAATGCAAACCGTGTAACAGATGGTAGAGGCCATCAGGACATAGTGACATCTCACCAAAGGGAGAAGTGCAAATGGGAGAAAGTGATAAATCTTATTATTATGAGCCTTTACTCGGTTGAATATTATTGGTTAATTATTTATCCTGAAATTTATTTATATACAGTATATTTGTATGTATGTATAAATGTATTATACACTGCTCAAAAAAATAAAGGGAACACTCAAATAACATACCCTAGATCTGAATGAATGAAATATTCTCATTGAATACTTTGTTCTGTACAAAGTTGAATGTGCTGACAACATGTGAAATTGATTGTCAATCAGTGTTGCTTACTAAATGGACAGTTTGATTTCACAGAAGTTTGATTTACTTGGAGTTATATTGTATTGTTTAAGCGTTCCCTTTATTTTTTTTGTGCAGTATATATGTGTGTTCATGTGTGTATGTTTGTATCTATAAATGGCATACAATAGAATACCACCATGAAATAATTAAGAGAAATTTGCTTAAAAAATTAAGTTACTAGGAAATATTCGGAAATTATATGCATTAAAGAAATGTTATAAAGGGGCATTTTCATTTTTTAAAAAATCTGAGATAGAAATGAAATGGAATAAGCCTGAGCTTGAAAAAAATGACAATGAGATAAAATAAAATGAAGAATTTCATCCAATCTATATCACAAATGTTGGCATGTATTCAGATTTTTAAAAATGTTTCTGAAGCTTTATGATAAGGATAAGTACAACAAATTGAATTATCAGGTACCAACTTTTAATCATGGATTAATTAGTAGATCTTTACCCTATGATAATTAAGTATTCAAAGAAATGCTATCTTCAAAGTGAAGATATAAAGAACTCTCACAGACATTTAGGAGAACTGTATGAAAAGTTGAATTGTAAACAGGAGTACTCAAAAATAAAAAAAATCCACTCAGATGTTTTAAAAATAGAGCTTTCTATGAATTAAGCATGCTTTTGTTCTTTTTAAATAAGATGTCTACATATTGGAATAATATCATTTAGTATTCAATATTTTTATATCCAAATTTGTCTAATGGAGTTTGCAAGAAAACCAGACCAATACCAGTTCCATAGGGCCTGGCCCTCATGTAACCCAGTGACAGGTCAGGTCCCATAGACTTGGCCTTCTCCAAGTCCTGTCAGCCAGACAATACCAACTGATGGGATCTAGGGGAAGAGCTTTCTCTGGGGTGGTCCTGGCTCTATTGAATGAACTCCCTCAAGAGATTTGCATTGTCCCCACTCTAACTACCTTCCATAAGGTTCTGAAAACTCATCTTTAGTGACAGGCTTGGGGCCACTGAGCTGCTAATATCTAGCCCGGCTAATGATTGAATGAATGTATATATGTGATCAATTTTAATGTAGATTTCTAACATGTTTTGCATAAATTTGCTGTAAGCTGTCCCAAGTCTCAGAAGAAGGGTGGCATAAAAATCTAATGAATGAATGAATGAATGAATGAATGAATGAATGAATGAATTAATTAATTAATTAATTAATTAATTAATTAATTACTTAATCCTTTTGCTGCTGAAATCTAATAGATAGGTAAACAAACAAACAAACAAACAAACAAACAAAATTGCTTAATCCCTTTGCTGGTTCTAATCTAATAGAACTATATGACCTACTTTAAGTTTTTATTAATTACTTAATTAATTAATTAATGAATAAAAACTTAAAGTAGGTCATATAGTTCTATTAGATTAGAACCAGAAAAGGGATTAAGCAATTTTGTTTGTTTGTTTGTTTGTTTATCTATCTATTAGATTTCAGCAGCAAAAGGATTAAGTAATTTTATTTAATCTCAGATTTATCTTTGTCAGGAATTAAAAAACCTGAGGTAATATCATAATGCAGAAAGTAGGCCTCAGTTACAAATGCTGTCATTCTGAAGCAGTTGAGCATGCAGCAACCTAGTAATCATGTGAAAAATATTTAACTAGGCAAGAGCTCTTTGCTCTTTCTCTCTGTCTGTTCACTGTTAGCTGTGTTCTGTTGCTGTTCATGAGAAGTTTGCTCTGAAGAAACTGTAATGCTGTATAAATTGGTTCCTGTGAGTTATTGAACTAAGATAGTTGTAGCAAGATACTAGTAAGATACTAGTTTATTGTATGTAAATGTATTTTTCCACAACTTCCTACTGCTGCTGTGTTTCATTGAAGACTTCAATTCTATTTGTACTGGTCTGTGGCTAGCTTGTTGGGTTGGTGGGCTGGCTGGACTGGTTTGCTGCTTGGGCACAAACTGGCTAATTTCTGCAAATGCAGCTCTGATAATCTTTTTCTGCTTTAATTGTTGTAGTTCTTAGGTTTTTGGTTTATGAATAGGCTAGTAATTTTCTAAGCATGTGTCTTGAATTTCATTTGATTTATATTTAAGTATATTGAAACACAGTGCATGGATGAACACTTAGCACAAAAACAAAATTCTCTGAATTTTTCAATAGGTTCAGTAAAATACATCTAAAGTTTTAGAACAGAAGAAATTCAAAAGTAAATACCCTTTAAACAGCAAAACATTTTTTGGATTATACATGGATGCAAAATCAAGTGACGTTTTTATAGAATAGATTATTAATTCACCATTTATCATTAAACCTTTCAGTCTTTTAAGATTTGCAATAATGTATGTGTAGAAAAATTGTTGCCCACCTACTGTTTGTAGAATTACTAGAATATATATGTATATGATTATATAATTATAATATATAATTAAAGCATGGAAAGTAGATCAAGCAAGTAAATGCCATCTGTTCTAAAAGCAATAGATTTAAGAAAATGCCTGAGACTAGCATCTTCCTGTAAGTATGAAACTTAATTTGTATTCCTGTGTATTTCCTGGAAGAAAAAAGCTCAACTGAGCTTTAAATAATAGCTGTAGGCAACATGTGCTACTCCAGATGTTGCTGAACTACAAATCCCAGCATTCTTACCTATTGGCCATATTTCCTAGGGCTGCTGGATGTTATAGGTCAGCAGCATCTGGAATTCAATAGGCTTCCTACTGTTGTAGTAGAACTTGTGTTTCTTTGCAGACAGAAACTATAAGTCTATTTTAATAAACCAATAGCCCATCACAGTGTGTGTGTCTATGTGCGTAAATAAAATAAAATAAAAACAAAAGCAGGTCTTTTTTAGGATAACACTGATGAAATTTCAAATTTTAGAGGTCGTCAGAGAATTAGTGTAATTTTTTCATCAATGGAAAGGTAATGTAATAGTGCAAGAGACACTATATACAGTAAACTGAATGTTCTTTTGTAATAGAACAGCTATAGTTTGGGTGGGTAACATATATCCACAGGCAACATTTAGTGTCAAATTTTTGTGACTTTTTCTCCTTAGTCTAGTTACATTTTCCAGTTGTGTGCCAAAAGATAAGATAAAAGGTGGATCACTTTTTGTGCTAGGCAAGATGCAAACAAAAATGGAAAGCAAACCATGAAAATGACATCTTCACACAAAACAAAAACAAACAAACAAACAAACAAAAACTGTATTTCAAATCCATGTCTGCTTGCTGGCACAACACTGAAGTATACAACTCTAAAGTTGGAAAGAACCAAAAGGACCATGTAGTCCAATTGCCTATAATGTGTAGTAAAATCAATTAAACCATATGTTTATTTATTTATTGAATATATAAAACATCCTAAATCAATGAACTGCTCAAGCTGGCATATTGGATAAATCACAATGTAATAATAAAAGAAGTCAATGGCAAAATAGCATCCAGGAAGTAGAACAAATTTAAAAAGAACTTAGAACACTGTGACCAAGAAAGTTGGATGTAGACTGTCTTCTTAACAACAACACCCCCACAACTTTCTTAAGTAGGCTGTTCTGTAATTATATCAATCTTGCTGTCATAATGTCTTTCGATCATTGCTGCATCCAGTTATAGGTTTTTTTGTTTTTTTAAAAAAAATTAGTTTTTTTGGCCATGCAAACATTGTACATCTCTAATAGTCAGGCACCAGAGGTCTCAGGTAATGTTAGAAGGGCATACTTCTAAATCACCCATGACTTTGTGATTTTCTGTCTGGGTTACTGCAATGTGCTCCATATGGGACTGAAATATCACCTGGTACAGAATTGAAGTCACATGGATAGTAGAATAGAATAGAATTCTTTATTGGCCAAGTGTGATTGAACACACAAATCCCACAAGGGATTTGTCTTGGTGCATATGTTATCATTGTACATAAAAGAAAATACAGATTTGTCAAGAAATATGTGGTACAACACTTAATGATTGTCATAGAGGCCAAATAAGCAATGAAGAAGCAATCAATATTAATAAAAATCTTAGGATACAAGCAACAAGCTACAGTCATACAGACCTAAGTGGGAGGAAAAGGATGATAGGAATGATGAGAAAAAACTAGTAGAAATAGAAGTGCAGACTTACTAAAAAGTTTGACAGTGTTTATGGAATTATTTGTTTAGTAGCATGATGGCATTCAGGGAAAAACTGTTCTTGTGTCTAGTTGTCTTGGTGTGCAGTGCTCTGTAGCGACGTTTTGAGGGTAGGAGTTGAAACAGTTTGTGTCCAGGATGTGAAGGGTCATTAAATATTTTCACTGCCTTCTTTTTGACTTGTGCAGTATTGTGTTGGATATTCAACACATATAACATCACCACTTCTTGGGATAAAGTGGATTGCCAGTACATTTTCAGGTGTAATTCAAAGTACTAGTCACCTTTAAAACCCTTCATGGCTTGGAACCAACTTCTGGAGAGACTATCTCCTCCCAGTTGTTTCTACAAGTCCAATTCAGTGGTAAGGATTCCATCAGTGAAGGTATGCTATCACCTTCTCTTCTCTAGCCCTGGCCTCCAGAGTTTATGATGGCAATGACCCTGTTGGTCCTTTATAAGGTCTTGAAGAATAATTTATAGACCCAGGCTTGGGTCCCCAAATGTATTAAAGTCCAGTTTCCTGGTTATGTTAACATCTATGGTTATTTATTTTTTGGGGGGGCAATATATACAATATATTGTTTATACTTAGTTTTAACTGATTTTATAATTGTTCACCACCTCACTTGTTTGAGATGGATAAAAAATAAATGAATGAAATGAATGAACGAACAAATGAATGCTTCCAATTCAACAATTTCATCATCCAGAAGAATAATGAAACAGATCATATGCTGCAACGTCCTGCCTATCAGCGACTACTTCAACTTCAACCATAACAACACAAGAGCACACAACAGATTTAAACTTAATATTAACTGCTCCAAACTTGACTGTAAAAAATATTACTTCAGTAACTGAGTTGTTGAAGCGTGGAACTCATTACCGTCATCCCCAAACCCCCAACACTTTACCCTTAGATTATCTACGGTTGATTTATCCAGATTCCTAAGAGGTCAGTAAGGGGCGAGTACAAGTGCACTAGAGTGCCTTCCGTCCCCTGTCCTATTGCTCTCCTATATCTCCTATACCTTTCTTCTATTCCTATATCTCTTCTATTCTTTCATTGATATGTTCTATTACTATATCTTCTTTTCTATTCTTTCATAGATAAATTTTACTATGAGTATCTCCTCTATAACCTTCATCATGTATTTTACTATGTGTGTGTGTATATATATATATACACCCACTAAAACTCTCATTGTGTATTGGACAATATAAATAAATAAAGTAAATAAACCAGAATTACTGCACTCATTAGTGTTTAACTAATGTTAAAGTATATGTGATTCTGTTTTAGGTCTTGATCTTGCATATACTAAAACTCATACTCCACAATTCTTTATATGATAACAAAGACATGTGCAAGCAGACAGAGAAATCCTAAAATATAGTAAACATTTTTTTAAAACCCCCCCCCAATATATGGCAATTTTCTATGGAGCTAATAGTAATGGAAATGTTAAGGAGTGCCCAAAACAATAACATCAAGAACTAGTAAATGAGAGGTCACTGTATCTCTGCTGGTCAATTTCAACTTTTGTTAAAAGAAGAGTTATAATCAGTCTCAAGCTGCAATGTATTAGATAAGAATAACCAATAATAAGAATTTTTAAAAATGTATCTCAAAGTCCCAGCACCATCTGCAAGATACTAAATAGTGCTGTTATTTCCACATCAAATCTGTCCTTGAATGACTGAATTCTTGTTATAGCATTTATGCTTTAGTTACATACTCAAAAAGATTTGGAATATGGCAACTGCAAATGCATGAGTAAGAAACAGACAATCCCAGAAAGAATTCTGAACAATGAAGGAAAGATATCACTTATACATTTACAAGAAGCGTTGAATGCAGCAGCATCCCTGCCAAGTACACTTCCTCTTGAGATTGCATTGTGAAATCACAGCAAATACCTTACTATATTCTATGAATTTGTGAAGTATAGGCTGCATTTTCTAAACGCATTCTTGAACTTGTTTTGACTCCCATTCATTGTAATTAGATTTTGTCTTACAATCTTTTAAATAGATGTTAGATTCATCCCATTAGTGCCAGAGCATCTGGAAGATAGCACTTCAGTGAAATTGATTACAATTAAGAAATTTAAGTAGTTACTCAAAAAATTATAGTAGCATTGCTATTATAAACACCAAAATGTAGATGCTTTAAATATAAAATCAAATAAATACAGTATGACACACGTGTGTGTGTGTGTGTGTGTTTGTGTGTGTGTAAAATTAATAGTCCACCTAATCATCAGACAATTCTAAAGTTCTAAAAGAACAGTTCAACACAAAATCAATATATAAAATCCAAGAATGAATCTCTACCATCTCTTGAAGATGTTCAATTCCCAAAACCTAGCAGAAGAGGGGAATACAGTGATCCCCCGATTATCGCGAGGGTTCCGTTCCAAGACCCCTCGCAATAATCGATTTCTCGCGATGTAGCGGTGCGGAAGTAAAAACACCATCTGTGCATGCGCGCCCCTTTTTCCATGGCCGCGCATGCGCAGATGGTGTTTTTACTTCTGCACCTGGGAAGACCCAGCAGCTGAGGAGCCGCCTGCCTGCCTGCTTGTCCGCCGCTTTTCCGCTTGTCCGCCGCTCTGGGAGTTGAAGACCCACGGAAGGTTCCTTCGTCCGCCCACCAGCTGATCTGCTCGGCAGCGCAGTAGCAGCGAGGAGCCGAAGATGGGGTTTCCCCGTTGCCCACGCAAAGGGGAAACCCCATCTTCGGCTCCTCGCTGCTACTGCGCTGCCGAGCAGATCAGCTGGTGGGCGGCCGAAGGAACCTTCCCTGGGTGCCACCCGCCGCTCGAGAGCAAGAGGGGGAGAGATAGAGAAAGAGAGAGAAGGAAAGAAAGAGATGAGAGAGGGAGGAAGAGAGTGTGAGAGAGGAAGAAGCAAGATAGAGAAAGAGAGAGAGAAAGAAAGATGAGAAAGGAAGGGAGTGACGTCATCGGGTGGAAAAATCGCGATATAGCGTTTCGCAAAGATCGAGATCGCGAAACTCGGGGGATCACTGTATACTAATTTATCAAAATTTAGTGATCATGGAAAAACTATCATCAGCAAAAAAAAAAAAGCACCTTCAAATCCAAACAGCCTCCAAAGCCAAACTGATTAAAAAGGATAGGACCATAAAATTCACTTTCTCAGGAAGAAAAACATATCAATATAATTTAGAGCAAGTTTTCCCCCCAGTTTTATTCCGGTTGCTGATATAGTTAGTCCACTGTATAACCCCCTTTGAAAATCAAATCAATACTCCGCATCCAAGAAGGAAACATCTATTGACATCAACATCAATTTGAAAACCACTTCCTTTGCAGATTAACTAGGCTTCCCACAGGATCGTGTTTACTTTTAATATCTCGAATTAAATAATAATGAATAGTGATTAGTCATTGATAAATGATTAATGATATTAATGATTAAAGATTAATGATTAACCAGTAACCAGTAATCATTAATCAATCATTCATTGCCCTTTGCCACCAACAGGCAGTTAGGCTGCCATGAAACACAAAACTGGGATACTAAATCTCAAGCCAACATAGCAAGATAAACCATCTATTCTACAAAAAGCAAAAAGCCCCACTGAACTTAAATCAATACTCAACAGAGTTGGTGATGGTTACAAATAGCTAGGCATATTGGAAGGAAATAACATTTTCAATGGAACAGTCAAAGAGTCAACACAAAAGGAATATATCAAGAAGGTCCGCAAAATATTAAAATCAAAGCTGAATGCTGGAAACTAAAGCTATTAATACATGGGCAGTTCCAGTGATACGCTACTCAGCTGGAATCATCAACTGAACTGGAAAACATGGACCGGAAAACGTGCAAACCTTTGAATGAGTACACTTTACATCCATGTAGTGACATCGACAGATTGTACCTGCCAAGAAAAATAGGAGGCAGAAGGCTATTACAAATGCATCAATCTGTAGAAGAAGAAAAACTAAGTTTGAATGATTATGTGAACCAAAGTACAGAAAAACTGCTGCAGGCTGTGAAAATGGAGAACATTATAAAAACAACAGAAACAAAGGCAGAATATAAAGAAAAACAGCTGGATGACAGATTAAATAGATGGAAAACCAAAGCTTTGCATGGGCAACACTTTAAAAACATTGAAGGAAGATGTGTTGACAACCTTACATGGGCATGGCTTAAAATGGGAACCATCAAGAAAGAAATAGAAGGTTTACTACTCACTGCTCAAGAACAAGCACTACAAACTAATGCCACAAAAGCGAAAATGCAAACATATACTGACAATTGAAACTGCCGACTTTGCAATGAGAAAGTTGAAACTCTTTCACACTTAATATGTGAGTGCAGCAAAATTGTGCAAACTGAATATAAAGTTAGACATTATTGAGTTGCTAAATTAGTCCACTGGTCATAATGTAAAAAATATGAGATACCTGTATCCGAAAAGCCATGGGAGCACAATGTGGAAAATGAGACGGTTAGGATCTTGTGGGATTTTTAAATACAGACAGATGATAATTTGGAACACAACATGCCAGATATAATGGTTGTCAAGGGCTGAAGAGTACAGTTTATTGATATTGCTGTAACAGGAGATGCCAGGAAGAAAAAGAACTGGAAACAATTATGTAATATCGCGACTTGGCCATTCAAACTACATGGCTATTGATGAAACACAAAACAGTGATACCCATTGTCATAGGGGTGCTTGGTACCATACCCAAGAATTTCACAAAACACATCAAGAAATTGCAGCTTCCTGCAATAACATCAGTGGAACTGCAAAAACCAGTGCTACTCGGAATATCATATATTTTAAGAAGATACTTGGTTGATACGTAGGATGCTGGCAGCAACCCTTATCAACCATTTGCACCAGTAAATGGTATTTGTGACACTTTTTAAATATTCAGTTGACTGAGTTTCATGTTTAATGAATAAAAGAGATAATACTAATATTTATTTCAACAAGCTTAGATAATATAAGTATAAACATAATATGAATACATGAAATGGATACAAATAAAAGGGAACATTAGGACAGGAATGATAGGCATGCTGGTATATTATGCATGCCCCTTAAAGACCTTTTAGGAACTTTAACAGGTCCTCTCCACTAATATAGAAGTTAGATCCCCCCAGTAGGCTTAAATAATTTTAGCTCATAGTGTACTACCAAAATGGGATTCTTTCGCATTTATCCTGACTGTTGTGGTTGGCCCTGGGCCAGCTGCTGAAGCGGGGAATTTGGATGTTGCTTTAGGGGAATCCTTGGGTTATCAGAGACCTGTTTTATTGCCAGCAGAATCAGACAGTGAAGTTGATTCACAGCCAGGGACAGACAGTGGGGGAGAGGAATCAGACAGGGAGATGGGTGCAACCAGCCCACCAGTCAGTGCTCCAATTAGTGAGTCATCAGAATCAGAGGAGGATCCACTTGTGGATGCCTGTGTGCACAGGCTTATGACAAGAAGGGATCAGTTGCGCAGGCATTTCAGAAGATAAGTGAGCACACCTGTTCAAGGGGTAATTATGTTAATGTGTTTTGTGATAAATTATGGGCGTTGGGAAGTGTGAGCTATGGGCATTTATCCATTTGAGAAAGAGACTCCTGAAATAACATTGCTACAGCTCATATTATTCAAGGATGTTTGCTGAACTCTGGACACTTTGTAGTTAAAGAACTCTTGAGGACTTTTTGGTGTGGGTGGCTGTGGAGATTTACAGCCATCTTATCTGCTCTTTTGTTTTGCATGCTGCCGCATTCAAGGACTTTTTACGGCTGAAAGTAATTTGACTCCTCTCAGAGCTTGTGTTTTCAAGATTGCTTGATAAACTTGCTTTAATTTCTTTGTGACTGCGTGTGTGTGTGTGTGTGTGTTTGAATTTCATTCCAAACTCACTGGGGGCTAATTGCCAAGGGCCCGGCACAACACTGACTAGCATAATATAGAATGACTGATCTCTGGCTTTTCAGACTAAAGTGACAAAGGTCCAACATTGCTAAACTCCCAAGTTCATAATAATGAGTGGGGGGAAAGCATTTGAATATATATATTTAATCCAAATACAGCATTGTAACATCAGGAGAAAATGCAATATTTAAAAGATAATTATATTCTGACTTCTACATTAGTTTATGCAGTATAGATAAGGTCAGTGCTCAAGCATTATTATCTTTCAGAGAGAATTGCAGGTCCTTTACCACAATTATCACACTACACAATGTCATGTGCCTCTTCTTGAAATGAGCAACAAGATTAGCCTTTATCACCCACAACTAATAATAAAATAACCTATACAGTACACAGAGTCAGTGTTATACATAGTGGATTGAAGCCTACAAATCAATTTGGCAAGATATTCCCTTCGGGAAATGGAGGGTAGAATTTTTTAAAGAATAATCAAGAAATAGAACAAGACAAATATACATGTGTGTGTGTGTGTGTGTGTGTGTGTATAACTATGCATAAAAATTAGATGCAAGTGTACATATTTAAGGACCTGTTCATGTAGCAAACACAGCTTGTTAACAAGTTTAGAAAGTAATATGCAACTAATAATTTAGTTGTAAATAAATCACTGCACTAGAATACTTGTTTCTGTTATAGGCATACATAGACACATGTGAGATATCTCACAACCCTGGCTATGGCTTCCCAGAAGTTTCATTTCCCATGCTAAATCTTGGCAGTTCAGTTTACATTAACATGGATGAAAGAAGAGATGTAGTCTTTCTAAGAAAGAGATTTGTGTAGCTCCTCTTTACCATCTGAACATCTTTAGTCATTATGTGAATTTTGTTTTATGGATATACTGTGTATATCAGTGATGGCATGGGTGCCAAAGGTGGCATGCGGAGCCATATCTGTTGGCACACGAGCTGTTGTACTAGCTCAGCTTCAATGTGCATGTGTGTGCTGGCCAGCTGATTTTTGGCTCCACAGAGGCTCTGGGAGGGCATTTTTGGCTTCTAGACAGCCTCAAGGGGGATGGGGGAGAACGTTTATACCCTTGACCAGCTCCAGGAAAAACTTTGGAGCCTGGGGAAGGCAAAATACGAGCTTACTGAACCCACCAGAAGTTGGAAAACAGGCCATTTCCAGCCTCCAGAGGGCCTGGGGGCGCAGAGGAAGCTTTTTACGCCCTCCCCAGGCACTGAATTATGAGTGTGGGTACTTGCACATTTATCTATCTATCTATCTATCTATCTATCTATCTATCTATCTATCTATCTATCTATCTATCTATCTATCTATCTATCTATTTATTGGATTTGTATGCCGCCCCTCTCCGTAGACTCGGGGCGGCTAACAACAATGATAAAAAACAACATGTAACAATCCAATTTAATAAAACAACTAAAAACCCTTATCATAAAAACCAAACATACACACAAAACATACTATACATAACTTGTAATGGCCTAGGGGGAAGGAATATCCTAACTCCCCCATGCCTGGTGACAAAGGTGGGACTTGAGTAATTTGCGAAAGACCAAGAGGGTGGGGGCCATTCTAATCTCTGGGAGGAATTGATTCCAGAGGGCTGGGGCCGCCACAGAGAAGGCTCTTCCCCTGGGGCCCGCCAAACAACATTGTTTGGTCGACGGGACCCGGAGAAGACCAACTCTGTGGGACCTTATCGGCCGCTGGGATTCGTGCGGTAGAAGGCGGTTCCGGATGTATTCTGGCCCAATGCCATGTAGGGCTTTAAAGGTCATTACCAATACATGCGCAATAGCACACGCGCACACTCTTTCGGCACTTGAGGAAAAAAAGATATATGCAGTGGTACCTCAAGATACGAACTTAATTGGTGCCGGGAGGAGGTTCGTAAGGTGAAAAGTTCGTAAGATGAAACATTGTTTCCCATAGGAATCAATGGAAAAGCAATTAATGCGTGCAAGCCCAAAACTCAGAAACCGGGAAGCCGGCCGCCACCACCAAAGGAGGCTTGAGCCTCCCTTTGCCCCACGCTGCTTCACCCTGCCTGTTGTCCTGGGTGAAGTACTGGGGGGAGGGAGTCAGGAAGGTCCTCCTGCTCCCCTCCCCAGCCAAAAACACAAAGACAGGCAGGGCGGAGCAGCGTGGAGCAAAGGGAGGCTGAAACCGCCGGCGGCTTCAGCTTCCCATTGCTCCGCGGGAGCGGCAGACCGCCTTTGTATTTTTGGCTGGGGGGGGAAGCAGGAGGCGCAGGATCGGGCCGGCAGCGGGTGCGCCGCGAGGAAGCAGGTCAGCATCCTGGGAGGCTGGGCGGCGGGCGAGGAGGCGCGGCCGAGCGGACCTGGCTTCGGCTCCGGCTAGACCTCCAGTGAGAATGGGGCGGGCAGTGGGCGCGGCGGCAGCGGTAGCGGCGAGGGTGCGTCCTATTCGGGGCTGGCGGCCCCCGACGCAGTGGGGAACATCGGCGCGGGAGGCAGGAGAGGACCGGGCGACTGGAGCAGCAGCGCGGCTTCTTTTTGCCTGGGAGGGAAGGTGAAATGCCGGCGGATCTAGCAGCTGCTACGAGCGGCATTTCACCTTCCCTCCCAGGCAAAAAGATGCCGGGGAGAGGGGCACGCCTTCCGCCTGGGAAGTCCGGCCCCATCATCCCAGAATGCCGGCAACTTTTTGCCTGGGAGAGAAAGTGAAATGCCGCTCGTAGCAGCTGCTACGAGCGGCATTTCACCTTCCCTCCCAGGCAAAAAGATGCCAGGGAGAGGGGCACGCCTTCCGCCTGGGAAGTCCGGCCCCATCATCCCAGAATGCCGGCAACTTTTTGCCTGGGAGAGAAAGTGAAATGCCGCTCGTAGCAGCTGCTTTTAGCAACCTTTTAAAAACACCCGTGCCGCTTCGCAGCTGCCTCCTGAAGCCGAACGCTAAAGCCGAACTTCCGCGTTCGGCTTCGGGAGACAGCCGCGAAGCGGCGCGGGTGTTTTAAAAGGTCGCAGCCGGCCTGGGGGCCTTGCCACCACCACCCCGAACCCGAACATAGTCACTTCGAGCCAATGGAATGGAGCTTTGTGAGAGTGGAACTTTATGTGTGAATGCAAGCGCCCGTCACTCACATATGTGAAACTACACACATGCACTCGCCCGCTGTTTGCATGAACTAGTTCTGAATGGGATATGGTCTGGTGATGGGTCATGGCCCAAGGGTTGGAGACCCCTGCAATAAAACAGCTCAGGAAATGTTGAACTGCCCCACCTATTTTTAATAGGCATGCCTGAAAAATAAAGACTATTTTAAAATTAAAACAAAGAAAGAAAAGCTGACTTTGTAACACTCCCTAGAACAGTAATGGTGAACCTTTTCCCCCTCAGGTGCCAAAAGAGCATGGATGAGCACTATCGCATATGTGTGAGTGCCCATACCCATAATTCCATGCTTCGGAGGGCGAAAACAGTTTCTCCAGCCCCCTGCAGGCCCTCTGGAGGCTGGAAATGGCCTGTTTCCAAACTTCTGGTGGGCACAGTAGGCTAATGTTTCACTCTCCCCAGGCACCAAAGGCTTCCCTGAAGCTGTGGGGGGTTAAAAACGCTCTCCCCTAGCCCCCTGGAGGCTCTCTGGAAGCCAAAAATGCCCTCCCAGAGGGTCTGTGAGCCAAAATCAGCCGGCTGGCACACACATGCACTTTGGAGCTGAGCTAGGGCAACAGCTTGGGTGCCAGCAGATATGGTTCTGTGTACCACCTGTGGCAACCATGCCATAGGTTCTCCATCACTGCCCTAGAACATGTGTCCTTAGATCTAAATTAGGCACATTAGCAAATACCATTAAGACACGATTTTTAGACTTCTGTCACAGCTATGCAATTTTAGAAGTACATGCTTATATCCTTGCTTTAAAAAAAATCTAACAAATGGTGTTTTTACATTTTTTAAAATCTTAGGCGGCATGAATTTAAACTGAAACAAACTAGGAGAAGACAAGATTATAGTAGTCCAAAGCTATAGATATTGGAGTAATTATCTGACCATCTTATTTGATTGGTCTCTGTATCTTTTAATTCCATTGCTTCTTCAGAAGTATTGGAAGCAACATTCCAACTTACACAGAAGCTGCTGTAATTTAATATACTTTTTAAAAAACCCTACGTCCTACAAAATTAAGTTCTCGTGATAATACCCATTCTTCAACAAAGCTCTGCCCCATTGTGTTACTGTTCTTTACCTTATTTTCCTTTGGCTGCACTGTTTACTGATTGACTGCTCTATTAGTTACTCTAAAAACTTGCCAAGTGTTAAATTAAACTTACTTGAATGAAATCCCTGGATTCTTGATTCCCTCCCTTTCTTCTTAAAAATAGGCATTGAGTTTGACCTGCTGCAGTCCTCTGAGACCTTACCTGTCATCCAAGTTCTCAAAAATAATTGCTAATGGTGCCAATCCCTTTCCTCCTATCTGCTTTAACACTGGAAGACGAATTTCACCATAGGGCCTGAGGATTTGAAATATGCTTATATGAAACAGATTTAACTCTTGCTTTCCCAATTCTATCTTTTCCAGTTGTAAGCAAAATCCTGCAATGGGGCAAGTATTTATGTATTTCAATAATTGTTTTTAAATGGGATAAAAATAGATAGATGATAGATAGATAGATAGATAGATAGATAGATAGATAGACAGACAGACAGACAGACAGACAGACAGACAGATAGATAGAGAAAGATACATTCAAGTCTAAAAGGTATGTTATAACATAGTAGAATAAGTTGGTAAAATATAACAGATGGAACAATGATTTTCCAATTTGTTTGCTCTCCCTTTTTATTCTATTTTATATCTGGAACTTTATATTATTAATTGTGTGTTTGCGTTTGTGTTTGCCTTCTTTCACTGAGAGCTGTTGTATGCTGCAGCATCAAAATACCAATGCAGTTCATAAGCTGCTTCAACAGAGGGAGTAGAAAGATTATATAAGTGTTAATACTGCTTTATACTGCTTTGGTAAGACAACACTCAGAACAGTGAAAACCAGTTTTGGTCATCATGGTACAAAAAACCTATATTGAGGGCTCTAGAAAGAGTGAAGAGCAATTAAGGAGTGGAGGCTAAAACACAATGAATGCTTGCAGGAATCTGGGTTTGACTAGTCTAACAAAAAGGACTACTTGTGACATGATAGCAGTCTTCCAATATTTGAGAAGTTGTCACAGACAAGAGGAGAGGGGTCAATTTATCCTCTAAAATCACCTGAGTGCAGGACAACAAGACATAACAGATGGAAACTTATCATGGAGAGATCCATCCTAAAACTAAGGAGAAAATTCCTGAGAACAATTAATCAGTGGAATGGTTTGTCTCCAGAAGATATGGTTGCTTTATTACTGGACCTTTTAAAGAATAGAATAGAATAGAATAGAATAGAATAGAATTTTTATTGGTCAAGTGTGATTGGACACACAAGGAATTTGTCTTGGTGCATATGCTCTCAGCATACATAAAATAAAATATACATTTGTCAAGAATCATGTGGTACAACACTTAATGATTGTCATAGGGGTCAAATAAGCAATGAAGAAGCAATATTAATAAAAATCTTAGGATATAAGCAACAAGTTACAGTCATACAGTCAACATGGGAGGAAATGGGTGAAAGGAATGATGAGAAAAACTAGTAGAATAGAAGTGCAGATTTAGTAGAAAGTTCTTGTTCTAGTTGTCTTGGTGTGCAGTGCTCTGTAGTGACGTTTTGAGGGTAGGAGTTGAAAAATTTGTGTCCAGGATGTGAGGGGTCAGTAAATATTTTCCCCGCCCTCTTTTTGACTCATGCAGTATACAGGTCCTCAATGGAAGGCAGGTTGGCAGCAATTGTTTTTTCTGCAGTTCTGATTATCCTCTGAAGTCTGTGTCGATCCTGTTGGGTTGCAGGACCAAACCAGACAGTTATAGAGGTGCAGATGACAGACTCAATGATTCCTCTGTAGAACTGTATCAGCAGCTCCTTGGGCAGTTTGAGCTTCCTGAGCTGGTGCAGAAAGAACATTCTTTGTTGTGCTTTTTTGATGATGTTTTTGATGTTAGGTGACCATTTTAGGTCTTGAGATATGATAGAACCTAGAAATTTGAAGGTCTCAATTGTTGATACTGTGTTGTCTAGTATTGTGAGAGGTGGAAGGGTGGAAGGGTTTCTCTTAAAGTCTACCATCATTTCTAAGATATTGAACAGCCATTTATCCAGTATGGTTCCAAGATTTCCAAAGTCACTTCTAACTCTGTTAAATGCAACCTAAGTCATCATTATTAATCAACAACATTTTCTTCTTCTTGTGTCATATCCATCATTGGATGTTGGAGATTAGGTTGATGATCTTATTTTTATCCACAGTTGCACAAAAAAGTGCTGTTGAGTTTTGCCCTTAGATTTTGAAGCCACAATGTTCTTCTTCTGCCTGGACTGCATTTGCCTTAAATCTTTCCTTGGAGGATTAAGTGAAGTATGCTGTATTTTTCTGGATGTCACATCATATGTCCAAAATATTCTAACTTTTGCTTTTTCATGGTTTTTATTGGCTTTCCCAGACAGCTTATCATCTCCTGATTTCTGATTTTGTCAACCCAGCTTATATGTAGTAGCTGCCGGTAAATACATATTTCAAATGCATCTTTTCAAGAGACCAACTCTCCACTCCATAGAGCAGGATAGAAAAGTTCAACAAAATAATACATTTAAATCATTCCTTTCCCCCATGCAGCTAAAATCCAATAAATATAATAAAATTATTACAATGCTTTGTTTCCAGTGGGAAATGTTTATTCAAAATACACATAAAAGAGGTGTAGCTGCTTTAATAAGTTTCTTTAAATTGCTGTATTCATGAAGCATGTTTGAAAGGAACATTTCCTAAAAATTCAAATTACAACCAGCCTTAAATAAACTTCAGTAAAACTGAATAGTTCTATCTGGAAGGACTGAATCTTAATCAGGCAATGTAAATCAAGCAATCTTCACACACACACACACACACACACAAACACTCCTACTTAGATATGCTATAGAACAAATAATTAAATGCATGATTAAATGGATGCAAAACGTAAAAGAAAGTCACTACACAGCAATGGGAAGAAGCAAGGAACAAATGTATAAAATTTAATCCAAATAATAGAGAAAACTAGTATAAAATGTTTTACAGATAGTATATAACTTTATTAATAAGATTCAGTATAGGCAAAACATATATTAACTAACTGAATTGCCATGAAACAAAAGTAACATTTTACCACGTGGTCAATATATATATATTAAAATACCTGAAATAACATTTAGCACATTTAGAAAATTTTAGAAATTTTATTTGAATTTTTGAATTTTAATTTTAGAAATTAAATTTGAAATGAAATCACAATATTTTACTAAATATAATCCCAGAATATACTGAGATCAATTTTTATAATAAAATTGTGCAGTCAGGCAGTAGAGAAAGCAAGTAGGATGCTTGGCTGCATAGCTAGAGGTATAACAAGCAGGAAGAGGGAGGTTGTGATCCCCTTATATAGAGCGCTGGTGAGACCACATTTGGAATACTGTGTTCAGTTCTGGAGACCTCACCTACAAAAAGATATTGACAAAATTGAACGGGTCCAAAGACGGGCTACAAGAATGGTGGAAGGTCTTAAGCATAAAACATATCAGTAAAGACTTAATTAACTCAATCTGTATAGTCTGGAGGACAGAAGGAAAAGGGGGGACATGATCGAAACATTTAAATATGTTAAAGGGTTAAACAAGGTCCAGGAGGGAAGTGTTTTTAATAGGAAAGTGAACACAAGAACAAGGGGACACAATCTGAAGTTAGTTGGGGGAAAGATCAAAAGCAACATGAGAAAATATTATTTTACTGAAAGAGTAGTAGATGCTTGGAACAAACTTCCAGCAGACGTGGTTGGTAAATCCACAGTAACTGAATTTAAACATGTCTGGGATAAACATAGATCCATCCTAAGATAAAATACAAAAAATAGTATAAGGGCAGACTAGATGGACCATGAGGTCTTTTTCTGCCGTCAGACTTCTATGTTTCTATGTTTCTAATTAAATCTAAAATGCTTTCCATACACATCAAGGGAAATATAGACATTTACAACATGGTTATGAAGGAGATTTAATGTTTATAAATATTGCAAAAAAATATTGCTTCAAAAAAGAGAGAAGCTAAAGGTTAAAACTGGAAAAGTAGACAAAAAGAATGCTTCAAATCAATGGTGAAATCCAAAGTTTTTTACTACCGGTTCTGTGGGTGTGGCTTGGTGGGCATGGTGTGGCTTGGTGGGTGTGGCTTGGTGGGCATGGCAGGGGAAGGATACTGCAAAATCTCCATTCACACTCAACTCTGGGGCCAAACAGAGGTGGTATTTGCCAGTTATCCGAACTACTCAAAATTTCTGCTATGAGTTCTCCAGAACTTGTCAGAACCTGCTGAATTTCACCCCTGCTTCAAATGTGCTATATCCACCCATGCATCTCACTCTTTGTCCACTGAGAACACTTCCATAAGACTTTCCCACCCAAAAGATTAAGGAGAAGTCACAAAAGTGGGGACAATAAACTTTATATCTCTACCTCTACAGCAACAAAAAATAGTTGGAGAAAGCAGCTAATTGTGATCAACAAAGCAACATCCAAAATGCAGAGAATTATTTAAGCATTTTAATATTTTTATTTAATGCTCCTTGTAATTGTATTACAGCAACAAATTACACATGTGCATATATTGTACATATCCACGTATCATATAATTTTGCCAGGATGTAGTTTCTTTTACCTAAAAGAGTAAAGAGCTTTTATTTAAACCATTTTATATGTTTTCAGACGTTCAGGTATTTGCAGATATTTATTTACAATTATGCAAATCCTTGAAGCTGATAACAATATCACATCACCGCCTTTAATGTTTGTGGGGGGGAAAGAGATAGATAAATGTGCAGGAATAAATACTATGTCAAAATCGGTCTTCCAACTTTCTGAAAGGTTTCGTTGTCTTTGAGAGGTTTCTATTTAACTTTGTCTTCATATCACAGCTATGGGATGAAAAACAGGCCAATGAAGACAAGATCTGAGCAAATGTAAGTAGCTCTCTTTTTGTGTGTGTGTGTGTGTGTGTGTGTGTACGTGCATGTGCATGTGCATGCATACATCTGTCTATTTTGTTCCTTGTTATGTGAAATGTCCCAGAGATTTTGTCTCTTATGGATAAATATACTCTCCCAAGTATTATACAGATGGGGAGATGTCATCTACCTTACGCAGCATTCCTGTGGTATGATTAAACTTTTTGCTTAATCAGAGTTGCTTGTCTATTTGCAGGCTATACACAATGCTTCAAATAGTTTGACTCCTATTCAGTGAAGGGCTACCAAACTTTTTACTACCACACTGTGGGCGTGGCTTATGCATTTTCTTTCAACATCTTTCAGTGAAAATTGGGTGTTCTGGGACGGAGCTCCATTTTCGCTACCCCGCGGCGTTCCCCTCCCGTCTGGGCAGTAGCCCTCCCCTGCTCCTATTTCTTTATAAGTAGCAGATCCGTCCCTGTCCTATTGTCTACTTTTTATCATTATTATCTAATTTTTTATATGTACAAATTATCACCCTATAATTGCTTGACAAACAAACAAACAAATAAATAAATAGAAAGGACTTCAATTCAGGAAGGATTCTGTGTGACCTTATATGAGATTTTCTCATTCTGTACCTCCTCTTCTTCCTCCTCCTTCTCCTTTTGATATGGTCAAACTTCACTAAATGCTACCATCTAGCTCAGCATCCAACACAAAGACATTTTAAAGTAACTTCTGCAAAGTATATTTCCATATAAATTAGCTGCATTATAGACCATCAAACAGAGTATGCAAATATGCCATTTATGAAGGTGAAGTTTAGAATACTTATTACTATTTACTAATATTATTCTCCATCTTGAGTCAAAAAGTGTAAGGGAAATATATCAATTGAGATTGTTATTAAAATAAAATCAAAATTAACATAGGAAAAGGGAAAAGAGAAAAAGGAAAGAAAAGGAAAGCTGTTTAAAGAAGATTCAAGAACTCAGAGAAAATGTTGTAAGTAGGAATACTCAAGAGAAATAACAGAATAGAGACAACAGAGATTAAAGGAAAATGAAAAGGCTTTACTGAAATGGGTAATATAATGTCAGATGCACCTGCGGAGGTAAAATGTATTCTGGAACCAACGTCACAGTAGGCAATGGACCAGCTAGGAAATAGAAAAGCACCAGAGCAGATGACATATCTGTTGACCTGTTTAAAACTGCATGAGAAAATGCAGTTGAAGTGCTAACAGCTCTGTGTCAGCAAATATGAATTAGGCTGAGTATCCTAGAGACTGGAAAAGATTTGTGTTTGCAAATAGAGAAAAAAGATGTAAGAGAATCACAAACAAGTGCAGTCATTCCTCACTTAAGAAAAGTTTTGCTGATGTACCTACTATGAAGAATATCGAGAAAAATGGCAAGAGAACAGGAAGGTTTAAAAAAAGACGTAAGTTCAGTTAGCTAAGAAAAGATGAAGAGTGTACCACCTAAGGGAATGAAAAGCAGATTTCTCTTTGTTCCTTTGACTTCAGCAAGGCCTTTGATTATGGAGATCACCCCAGCATGTAGAACACAGTAAGGTTAATGGGTGTGTCAGAACCTCTGATTATATTTCTGAACAAGATCTTTCAAGGAATAGCTACTTATTCTAAGAATTGGAGTAGTTCAGAATTTAAAAAAAGTAAGATATGGGTGCATGTCATCCCATATTTATTTAGCTTACACAATTACTAGACACAAGAATAGTTTTTTCCTAACGCCATCACTCTACTAAACAAATAATTCCCTCAACACTGTCAGACTTTCTACTAAATATATCCTTATATCCTAAGATTTTTATTAATATTGCTTCTTCATTGCTTATTTGACCCCTGACAATCATTAAGTGTCGTACCACATGATTCTTGACAAATGTATATTTTATTTTATGTACGCTGAGAGCATATGCACCAAGACAAATTCCTTGTGTGTCCAATCACACTTGGCCAATAAAAATCTATCTATCTATCTATCTATCTATCTATCTATCTATCTATCTATCTATCTATCTATCTATCTATCTATCTATCTATCTAAATCTGCACTTCTATTCTACTAGTTTTTCTCATCATTCCTATCACCCATTTCCTCCCATGTTGACTGTATGACTGTAACTTGTTGCTTATATCCTAAGATTTTTATTAATATTGCTTCTTCATTGCTTATTTGACCCCTATGACAATTCATTAAGTGTTGTACCACATGATTCTTGATAAATGTATATTTTATTTTATGTACGCTGAGAGCATATGCACCAAAACAAATTCCTTGTGTGTCCAATCACACTTGGCCAATAAAAATTCTATTCTATTCTATTCTATTCTTTTTCTATAAGATTGGAAGAAACAACAACTGGAATTAAAACTGCAGGCCTATGATACCAATTTTATAGTTAAAGATATAGAAAATTTAGAAGAATTAAAATAAAAATGAAAAGTTAAAAAATTGGGTTTAATATTAAACATTAAACATAGATAATACAAACCTACAAAGAGGCAAAGAAGTAAAGATGGTAGCTAATTTTCCTTACTTAGGTTAAGAATAAATAAAGTTTTGTCCAGTGGTTAAGGTGTCAGGCTAGAAACCTGAGGACTGGGAGTTCTAGTTCCAGTTGACCCATAAAAGCCAGCTGAGTGATTTTGGGCCAGGCATACTCTGTCATCCCAACTTACCACACAGGTTGCTCTTGTGAGAAAAATGGAGGAAGAAGGAGTATTAGATTTGTTCAGCGTCTTGAACTGTTTATAAAAAATAATAAAGGAGGGAAATAAATAAATAAATAACTTATGCACTTATGAGTTTTTACCTATAGGGAGGAAGCCAATACAAACATTTGACAAGATTACAAAAAATAAAGTATTGAGGTGATAAGGAGTAAAACAATTAAAGCAATGATCTTGCTTTAAGTCAAACAATACATGGGTTTGCAAGATGGACAATGAGAAATTGTAGAAGAAGATTTATAGATTTAGATATTTTCACCATAGACTTCAAAAAGAACCAACCTAGCAATCATGGACTAAATAAAACTACTCCTAACCCCAAAACCTTTAACCTTTGATTAGCTACAATTGATCTCTCCCCCTTTCTAAGAGGTCTGTAAGGGGCATGCATAAGTGCACCATTGTGCCTAATATCCCTGTCCTACTGTCCTATTATCTTCTATCATTACTTTTTATCATTACTTATCTAATGTTTTATTTGTACAAATTACCAATCTATAATTGTTTGACAAATACCCCTAAATAAATAAACAAAACATGATTGTGTCCTTGAGGCAATGATCACTAAGCCGAAACTTGAAACACTTCAAGCACGTGATGGAAGAGACTGATGAACTAGAAAAAAACCAGAATGCGTGACATGTTGCTATCGGTTCTCCAAGGATCGGGTGAACTGGTAGCGGTAGTGGTGGGAGGCTCCATCCACCTGCTCAGACATCATAAAAATGCTTTGCACATGTACAGGTCCTGCACATGCATAGAAGTATTGCATGTGGACCTCCACCCGCATGTTCCCATTTCCGAACCAGCAGCAAAGATAAGTGAAATCCACCACTCATACATGTAAGCTTCCCTGGCTCTATGCAACCAACTCTCCCCCCCGATGTTCGCACTGCCCCCACTCTACTGGCTTTTTGAAAAACTGTTAAAACCTGGCTTTGTCGACAGGCCTGGGAGCCATGAAGTTTAACATCAGACGTGCATGAATTATGTTTGTTTGGTATGTATGTTTGTTAGATTGTTTTGGGGGTTTATAATGGGTTGTTAGGGTATGGGGTTTTATTTACTGTTGTTGTTCGACTTCTTTTTATTATTGTACTATTGTATTATTTTTATTGTTGTAAGCCGCCCCAAGTCCTACGGGTTTGGGTGACATAGAAGTCGAATAAATTAAATTAAATTGTGTGTGTGTATGCACACACACACACACACACAAACCCAAACACACATACACAGAAACATATACACACACATTATACAGTGGTACCTCTACTTAAGAACTTAATTCGTTCCGTGACCAGGTTCTTAAGTAGAAAAGTTTGTAAGTAGAAGCAATTTTTCCCATAGGAATCAATGTAACAGAAAATAATGCATGCAAACCCATTAGGAAAGAAATAAAAGCTCGGAATTTGGGTGGGAGGAGGAGGAGGAAGAAGAGGAGGAGGACAGTCACTGCCGAAGGAAGAAGAGGAGGTGAGGGGAATAAAAAAATCCAAAACTTTAAGGCTTAAAAAAAAAAGAGGGACTTTGAGGCAGCAAGGAGGAGGAGCACATGCCTCCCATACACCTGGCGCAAGGCTGCCTCCCATACACTGCACAACAGAGAGAACCCCACGGGGAATAACAGGAAACTGGCCAGGCCTTCGTGCCACTCTCAAATTTCCTAGGAAATTTTTCCAGGCTCGGATTCTTAAATAGAAAATGGTTCTTAAGAAGAGGCAAAACAAATCTTGAAAAATCTCTTATCTAGAAAAGTTCTTAAGTAGAGGCGTTCTTAAGTAGAGGTACCACTGTATTTGTATGCCAATGTGTGTGTGTCAAAAATCTAAAGGCAATTTTGAAAAGGAGAAAAAAGATTAAGTAGAAGGATGGGACCCACAAGCTTATTGACCTGTCCCTGGAAGAGAGATGAGTCATTTCTACCATCTAGATGATAAGCATTTGATTAGGCATACACCAAGAGTCAGACTTCCTTTGATGACACCTAATTAAGTGATATGCTGTCTATCAACATTGAAATGGTTTGTAGCATATGTAATTATATATATTTTATGGGGGTTTTTAAATGTCATTTTTCAAAATGTAATAAGTTCAAAAATGCAATTACAATATACATCTGATTTTAAGTTTTTCAACTTAATGTTTTTTATGAGCCCTATTCTAAAAGTATATGCAGCCTTCTAAGCCAAAAATTAAGGAGCCTAGTTGGTCTTTTATACATAACATGAGACAACTTTTTTTTTAGATCAAGGCAGCTTAAATGTCATACACAGTGGAACCCCGACATAAGAGCTGCTCTACTTAAGAGCAACTCGAGATAAGAGCTGGGAGGGGAGAGATATTTTTGTTCTACTTACAAGCCCAAATTCGAGATACAAGCGCCAAGGAGCTGTCTCCTGAAGCCAAACGCTAACTTCCGCGTTCGGCTTCAGGAGACAGCTGCGAAGCGGCACACGTGTTTTAAAAGGTTGCAGCCGGCCTGGGGGGCTCGGGGGGGGTGCTTGCAGCTTTCTTTCTTGCTCTTTTTCTTTCTCTTTTACCTTCCCTTCCTCTATTTCTTCTTTTCTTTCTCCTTCCCACCTTCTTCCCTCCCTCCCTCCCTTCACTCATTCCTCTCTTACTCTCCCCTTTCATAAGTTTCCTTGCTTCCTTCCTCTGTTCCTGTCCCTTCCCTCTTTCCTTCCTTCCTTCCCACCCTCCGTCCATTCATTCACCCATTCCTCTCTTGATCGCTTAAAGCCGGTCCCTGGTGCAAAAAGGGTTGGGGACCTCTGTCCTACAGGATTGGGTGGCAGAGAAGTTGAACATATGTAAATTTAAAAGTTTAAGAAAGTTTACAAGTTAAGTGAAAGAAACTTCATTATTCATTTATATGTACATGTACATTTCTTCATTAAAAACATGTCTTTCTGCATAATTTAGACTAACTTTGTGAGTTTTTTGAGGGCTGGAACCAATTAAAATTATTTACATTAATTCCTATGGGGAAAAGTCGTTCGAGATAAGAGCTGCTCGACTTAAGAGCCCAGGTCCGGAACGAATTAAACTCGTATCTCGAGGTACCACTGTACTGCTATTGAAAGAGGATTCTTGCAGGATTTTTTGGGAAAGCATCTATTATATTCACCTCTCACCTTTTCCGTCTGAGTTTAAAATGTCCCAGTTGTTTGTCATATTTCATCTTCATGAAAACAAATCTGAGTGGGATTTTTTAAAAAAAGTTAACAAGTAAATTTTGCTGCTAAAAGAGTTAAACCTGGATCTATTTAATTGCTACATATAGGATTTCAAAATTGAAACTCTCAAGTTCTATTTGAAAGTTGATAAACTGATCTCATGAAATGTTTTCAAACTTCAGCTCCCATCAAGATAAAACAGGATAGATAATGGCAAATGATTCTGCTCCAGACATCTAAGAATTTGTTTTATCTAGAAACAGAACTCTCACAGCTATGCTCTGAGTATTGTATTTTTATTTACTAAGAGCAAAACAGAAAAAAAGCAAAACATGGAGGAAGTGGATCCAATTTAATTGGGTTACCAATTTCATGGCATTAAGAGTTAATTCGCTTAATTCTAGTTCACCAAGTAAGCTGTAATAAACAGATCATTGTAACCCTGTGGTATGTACAATTCTAAACAAAGCAAAAATTGTTGTTTCCACTAAACATTTAGAACTAAAACCAAAGAAGCTACATAATCAATTAATGGTTGTGTGAGTCAATTATTTTGTTTTGTATAAATTAAATAAGGTTGCTATTTTTAGTTTCTCACCAAATTCAACAACATTGATTTGACACACAAATTTATTTACTCATTCTGCATAGAACTAGATATTTTTGTGTTATTTATTTGATTTTTTAAAAGTCCATCTTTATTGCATTATAAGTAACTCAAGGTGGCAAAGATGCATAGTACTTCTTCCTCCTATTTCCCCCACAACAGCAACCCTATGAAGTGAGTGGGACTAAGGGTGAATTACTGGCACCAGGTCACCTAATTGGCTTTCAAGCCTAAGGCAGCAGTAAAAGTTACAGACTCCTGGTTTCTAGTCTATCACTGAATTGACACTGGAGGTAATAAAATGAAAATATTGAGTCATAAAAATTTAAGGTTGAATGAAACCTTTGAAGAATTTAGAGGAAATTAATTTTTAGAGTAAACATTCCAAATCAGAATTGAATTGAATTTTTTTTTTTTAAAAAAAAGCTTCATGAGACTTCACAGTAACACCTCCTTCAGATTCAGTTTCTCTCTTCAGTTTGTTATTGTTAGCACTAAGAAATTATAGAGAGATTGCTGGATTTGTCTGAACCACCCCATAAAAATCCAGACAGAAATCAGCATTTCAATTATAAATAAACCTCATCAGTATGTAGCTTTCCACTATCATCAGCATACTATCATCAGCACGCTAATGAATTTACAGAGGTAAGTTGTTTACATCATCCGTAATGTCAGCTGAGTGCCAGGTTGGGCAAATAATTACAGCAAGAGAAGCTTCCACTTTCTGAAACAGTTTTGATTACCCATTAAAAGTGGGAGCCAGTGAATGTCAGGAAATTAACAAAAATTAGCAAATTGGCTTACCGTATTTTGGGGGGGGGGGGGAGAGAGAGAGAGAGAGAGAGAGAGAGAGAGAGAGAGAGAGAAGACGCACTGGAGTATAAGACGCACCTTGGGTTTGGGAAGAAAAATAGGGAAAAGAATCTGCTTACCAGGTATTCATCTGGCTAGCATCCTTCGTCTGGTCAGTTTTAGCACATTATTTTATCCCCTGGTTAGGGTTTTTTAAAAAAACCTTTTTTGGGGAGAGTAACAATGAAAGAGCTTGCAAGCCAGTAAGAACTGGGAACATTGTTAGAACCTGGTTAGGGCTGGAAAGAAAAATTATGAGCAAGTAGAGCTATGAAAAAAACTGCAAAGACTTAGGCCTTAGAAGATATTATTCGCAGAGAATAACAATGAAAGACTTTGCAAGCTGGTAAGAGCTGGGAACATTGTTAGCACCTGGTTAGGGCTGGAAAGAAACATCTGGAGCAATTAGAGCAATGAAAAAAACCCTGCAAAGACTTAGGGCTTGTAAAACATTCTTAGCAGAGAGTAACAATGAGAGCTTGCAAGCAGTAAGAGCTGGGAACATTGTTAGCACCTGGTTAGGGTTGGAAAGAAACTTACTTGGAGCAAGTTAGGGTAATGAAAAAACTCTGCAAAGACTTAGAGCTTGGAAAACATTATTTGCAGACAGTAACAATGAAAGAACCTGCAAGATAAGAGCTGGGAAGATTGTTAGCACCTAGTTAGGGCTGGGGGGGGAAAGGCTTTGAAAAAAGCTGCATTCAGACTATAAGACCCACCTGAATTTTCAGCCTCTTTTAGGGAGGAAAAGGATGCATCTTATACTCAGAAAAATACGGTAATCCATTTCCTTTTTCTTTGCATTGTTAACAGATATCTTTTTTTTAAATAAAAGTTTTTATGTACAAGTATACAAAACATAAAAGATAGTTATAACAGTTGACAATTGAAACCTAATGCATTACAATATGTCTAAATATAAAAATATAACAGTCGGGGGCTTCCGGTTTCATTGAGGACCGCAGCGGAGTCTCTTGGCAGGGCTCTGCCTTGAGACTCCTTTCAGCCTCCCAGAGGTCGCCCCAACGCAATCAGATCGAGTCCGGATGGCTCGATCCTAGAACAGGGGATTTCCCTCTGTCCGAGGAGCCATCGCCGAGGCTCCGGGGGCAGGGGGTCTGTCCTGCAGCTCTGGAGCAGGGAGCACCGGTCCTCTCGTAAGCGGACGCGGCCATTGCGATCCCACCAAACCAGCGGGAAGCAAGAAACATCAGAAAAGTGAAAGCAGAGATTAAAGCAATCCTCATTGAAAAAGGAATACACTAAAGAAGCTACAATCAAGGTAAAAAGATTTTTTTCTTCTATGTTTCATGTTAAATAAGAAGATTGAAGTAAAAGAAAGCGGAGAATAAAAAGTTTTAAAAGAAGGCGAAAGAGAAAGTTGTTGAAAAACATTGTATCCAGGCGCAAATCAACAGCCGGAACTTATTTTTACTACTTTCACTTATTTTCTTGAATTTGGACTTGAACTGTCAAACGCTTGAAAACAAGGGGAATTTAAAGGATTTCAAAATGAGACATTAAAAGGTTTAACATATATAAAATGACATTATTTGGCTGAATATTTTTCCCCCTCTTGAAGCAATTGGTTACAAAAATATTAGAAAATGAAGTCCGGGCTCGGATTTTTCTAGCGGAAGGATCAAGACTGCTTACTATCTAGTCACAAAACTTGAATAAATATATAAAAAAATATTTTCCTCCTATTTGGGATTTTTTATATTTGGATTATCTGATTGACCCTATTTGGATTACTTCGTTGGATCATTTCGTTTGGATTAACGGCGGTTTTGTCAGATTCGCAGCGGAGAGGCTTTACAATTTCCCTTAAGCTGCGAGAGACGGATCGACTTCATTTTAACATTGGATAATTAAATCGCAATCGTTTGGAAAACTGAGATTTTATAAATTTTGAGAAGATTAAACTTTACTGTTTCTATTTTTTAAATCAACGGGACCTTCTTTTAACCTATACTAAAGTGTTTTCTAAAACAGATTAGATCTTCAATCAACAAAATTATTCTATTATGACTGAAATATTAATAATTGGTTTTTTGCTTCTTCCTTCTTACAATTCTAAGTTTTGAATTTTAAACCCATATTACATTATAATTATCTTGGTTTTGTATATGCATTGTTAAAAATCCTTGGTCTCCTGCTCCTCCTTAATTGAATTATATTATTTCTTTTCTTCTAGATTGCCCTCTTCTTTCTACTCTTTTTCTTTTTTTCCTTATTTCCTTTCTTCCTCCTTCTCCTTTGGTTTTCCTTCTTTTTTTTCTTCCCCTGCTGTGCAAAACCAATTTCTTCTTTTTTGATATAATTTTGGACTTAGAGTAATAAGAATTTACGAATTATATCCTGAACATTGAATTCTAATCGCATTTGTACTTGAACTATATTCCAAATTTCAGTCTGTATTTGAATTTTTATTGTGGTTTGCCTAGGGTAATTAATTGTGTAGGTTTGGAATTTATAGCAATTTTCTACACACTGCTAACATAAAATAATATTAATTTCAAATTTTAAAATGTCAAGTACTTCTACCTACACCAAAACAATTAAGAAGCAGACATCTGTTGCATCGTCCCCCCAAGGCTCGCCTCATCCATCCCCCGCACAGCCGGTCTTATCAGCAACTATGTTTACCAAGGAGAAGGACAAAGAGAAACCACAACAACCTTCGCTGGCCTCAATCCAAGAGACATTAACTGCATTAAATGACTTTATGCTTCAATCTCAACGCGATGCAACCCAGCAGAGACACGAAATAAAAGCAGAGATGGCTGATATGAAAGTAGACACAGGAGAGATGAAAGACCAGATGAAGGAGATCAAACAAGCCTTGAAAGACAGTGAAGACCGAATGAAAGTAGCTGAAGAAAAGGCGGAGAAAATGGAGAAAAGAATTGATCACCTTGAGGACAGAGCGGATTCACGCTACAGAAGATATGATGAATCAATCACATATCTGGAAATGCAACGTGCGTCATATGGGCTACGATTTCAAAATATAATAGAAGAAAAGGATGAAGATTTAAAGGCCATTATGGCTGACATTATTGGGAAAATCCTCAAGATGGACCCACTTGAAATAATAAAAGAAATCGATGAAGCTTTCAGAACTTCGAACAGCTACATACGCCGTTTCAACCTTCCATGAGAGATTCACATCAAATTTGTAAGAAAAACCTTGAGAGATGACATATTGCACTGGTCAAGAACTGGTCAATTACAACACAAAGGTAAAGAAATAAAAATATTAAAACAAATTCCAAGACGTGTTCGAGAGACTAGAAGACACTACCATTTTTTGACCAAACTCTTGATCAAAGAGAACATAACTTTTCGCTGGCTTATTCCACAAGGACTGTCATTGACATGGAAATCAACAAGATATAAGTTGGAGAATCTGGACCAAGCAAGAGACTTTTATGAAAATAGTGGAATAAGCGAAATGGAACAGTTAACAAGAGAACTGGAAGCAATGCAGGCGGAAGCCATGGGGGCATCTGCACAAGTGGAGGAGCAGGACCACGGGGCCAGAAGAAAGCAACCTCAGCGGGAAACCAAGAAGTACAATAAATGACCACATTGAGAGACTTAAAAATTTTCTCTGTAAATGTCAATGGACTAAATGAACCAAAAAAAAGAAAACAAATATTTTCTAAAATTAAGAACCAAAAGGCTCAAATTGTTATACTTCAAGAAGTACATATAAAAAAAAAGTAATCGGAACTTATTGCTAAATAATAAAATTGGAAATATGTATGCTGCATTAGCAGATCAAAGGAAAAGAGGAGTAGCAATGTATGTTGAGAGTTCTATAAATTCCAAACAATTATTTAGTGACAACGAAGGTAGAATTTTGATTGTCCAGGTTAATATTGAACCTAGACATCTTGCTATATGCCCCAAACGATGATCAAATTGCATTTTATAAAAAACTACACCAAAAAATTATAGAGTTAAATTTGGAAAATATGTTAATTTTTGGAGATTTTAATGCCATAACAAATAGGCAATTAGACCACTCGGGGGAGAAGAAAAATAGTAAAAAGAAAAAAAAGAATTTACTACCCTCCACTTTTCAAAAAATGAAAGCAGAACTGTTATTGAATGATATCTGGAGGGAAAGACATCCCCAAAGAAGGCAATATACTTTCTACTCAAACCCCCACAAAATTTGGACTAGAATAGATATGGTGTGGGCTCCTAAAACAACAGCAGAGTATATACAAGAGGTGGAAATAGATGTTAATACTTGGGCGGACCATAACCCAGTTATAGTCTACATGAGAAATAGTAAAAAACATTACAACTGGCAAATGAATAGAAATATTTTGAAAGAGAAAGAATATAAAGAATGGATTGAAAAGGAATTAAAAATATTTTTCGAAATTAATAAAAATACAGATACTACTCCCCAAAATTTATGGGACGCAACTAAAGCATACATAAGAGGATTAACAATATCCTATACAGCAAAATATAACAAAGAAAAGAAAAGAAAATATGAACAATTAACGAATGAATTAAAACAATTAGAATTTATATCACAACAAAATATGAAAAATAAGGATTTGGGGGAAAAATAAATTTAATCAAACATAAAATTAGACTGGAAGAACAAAACCAGATACTGGAAAAAATAAAAAGAGCTAAGCAACAATATTTTGAACATGCCAACAAACCAGGTAGATGGTTAGCATATAAACTGAGAAAACAGAGACAATCTAAATTAATTAAATATTTAGAAGACAAAGACGGAACAATAAAATATGACACAGACGGAAAAGCAAACATAGTACAATTTTTTTAAAAGAATTGTACAAAGATGATATCGAGGAAGATGAAGTATTTAAATACTTAGAGAGTTCAGAGTTACCACAATTAACAGAAGAACAACAGGAGAGGATGGAGAGTCCCATAACAATGGAAGAACTCCTTATAACTATTAAGAAGCAAAAAAACAATAAAGCCACAGGGCCAGATGCTATCCCAGCAGAGTGGTATAAAATAGAAAATGAAACATTAAGAAATAATATGCTAAAAATCTTTAATGAATGCAGGTTAGATGGTAAAATTCCCAAATCATGGTCTGAATCTTTGATAACTTTAATTCACAAATCAGATACAGCAAAGGAAAAAATTAAAAATTATAGACCAATATCATTATTAAATGTAGATTATAAAATATTTATTGCAATATATGCAGACAGGTTGAAAACGGTAATAAATAGTAAAATCCACTCAGACCAAAATGGTTTCCTGCCAGGTAGACAAATTAAAAATAATCTTAGAACAATTATTAATGTATTAGAATATTATGAGCAACATTCAGATAAAACATTATCATTAATGTTCTTAGATGCTCAAAAAGCTTTTGATAACGTTAATTGGACATTTATAAAGATGCAACTAAATAGAATGAGATTTGGCCCTAAATTTGTTAATTTAATAGACGCTATTTATTCAGAACAAACAACAAAAATTATATTAAATAACGAGCAATTGGAAGTGTTTAAAATAAATAAAGGAGTTCGGCAAGGATGTCCTATTTCACCCCTCCTGTTCATTATGACTTTAGAAACACTATTAATAAAAATAAGAGCAGATTCAAAGATAAAAGGGTTAACAGTTGGAAAAGAGATATATAAAGTCCAGGCTTTTGCAGATGATCTGACCTTTATAATGGAAGATCCGATAGTCACAGCACCAAGATTAATCCAGATAATAGAACAATATGGTAAGGTAGCAGGTTTGAAAATAAATAAAAATAAAACAAAATTTATCACCAAAAACATGAATAAATCACAAGAAAGTAATTTAGAATGTATTACTGGAATACAAATAGTTAAAAAAGTAAAGTATCTGGGAATATGGCTAACAGCCAAAACAATAACATTAAAGAATGATAATTATATAAAATTAATTAATGAAATTAAAAAGGATTTAGAAATATGGAATAACTTAAAAATATCCTTTCTGGGAAGAATTGCTACAATTAAGATGAATATCTTACCTAAGGTATTATTTTTATTTCAAGTGATCCCAATAAATCCAGGGGCAAATTTTTTCAAAAATCTAACAAATGTGGTTAGAAAATTTTTATGGCAAGGAAAAAAGGCAAGAATTAAGATAAATATGTTAGAAGATATAAAAGAGAGGGGGGGGGTTGCCCTCCCAAATTGGAAATTATATTACCAGGCAGCCACCTTAACATGGATTAAAAATTGGATAACCCTAGAGGACACGAGAACATTAAAATTAGAAGGACATGATCTTATGCTTGGCTGGCATGCCTTCGTTTGGTACGATAAAGACAAAAATCATTCTTATTTTAAAAGACATACATTAAGAAAATATTTATTTGATGTATGGAAAGATATAAAGAAAAACCACTTCTTAACAATTCCGGATTGGGTTGCCCCATTAGACGCAATAATACATCCAAATTCCATCAAGGATACAAGAAAAATAAGATATAAAGATTTGTTAGATGATCAAATGAAATTAAAAACTAGAATTAAATTACAAGACAAAGGGATACAAATCGATTGGTGGCACTATGCACAGATTAGATCTAGATACCAGAAAGACAGTATACTTTATATATTTAATAAAAATAAAAATTTGTTAAGTGATTTAATTACTAAAAATCAAAACAGGGTAATTGGGAAAATATACAAATATCTGATTGCTCACAAGAATATTGATTTAACATTAAAAGATAGTATGACACTGTGGTGCAGAAATATAGGCAAAGAAATAGATTTAGACACATGGGAGAAAGTTTGGATGTGCAATTGGAAGATGACAAAATCAGTTTCTTTGAAAGAGAATCAAATTAAAATGTTCTATAGATGGCATCTCCCACCAAGTAGAATAGCAAAAATGTTCCCTAAGACATCACCTTTGTGTTGGAAATGTAAGAAAGAAATAGGATCCTACTACCACCAATGGTGGACATGTAATAAAGCTAAAATGTACTGGAAAATGATAGAGAAAATGACAAAAGAGATTACAAAGCAAAAAATAGAAATTACCCCGGAGTTCGGTTTACTAGGAATTACTAACCAAAATTACAAAAAAGAAATCTTGTACTTAATCATACATATTTTTACAGCGGCAAGGATTATTTACGCGCAAAATTGGAAAGGGGAAAATATCCCCAAAGAAGAGGGAGTTATTACAAAAATATTAGACTGCGCGGAGATGGATATGATGACAAGACGCTTGAATGATCAAGAAGAAACGAAATTTTATGAAACATGGAACAATGTTTATGAATGGATAGATAAGAAAAAAAAATATAATAATAGAAGATTAATAATAAGTATAGATATTTTGATTTAAATCTTTCTTTTCTTTTTATCGAGATTAATATTAGATTTAGTTTATATACATAGAATTGACAAGATTGTTTGATTTTATATTAGTTATAACTATTTTTCTTTTTTATAATATCACTTTTTCCTTACTAGATATTTTTGTATTAGTAGTATTGAATTACGCATTTAACCATGTATTCCTTTTTCTGTATCTGCATTTATACTTTTGAGAAAAGCGGGGATGATACATCCCCACATTCTATGTTGAATGTTTGTAAGTCTGTGTGTTATTTTAAGAAAATTAATAAAAAAATATTGTTATAAAAATATAACAGTCAATAAACATATAGACTTACAAAGAAAGGATAGAGAAAAAGTAGAGAGAAAAAGAGGGGAAAAGAAAAAGAGGAGAAGCAAAGGAGAGGAAAGAAAAAGAAAAAGAAAGAAGGGTGGGCGAGTGTACAGTGGAGCTGTGTTAAGAATGTGAACTAGTTTTAAATTTATTAGCTCATTACCTTAGATCAAGATTAGTAATATAGATAGGTAGAAGCAAGCGTTGAATAAATCACGATATAGAGATTTTGGAACTAGAAGTTAAATTTCATATTTATATATCAAATGTCTCTTACAGCTATTGGAGAAAAAAAGGAAAGGTTTTATACCAGATTTGTATCTGGTTTAATATATGCAGATCATTCCATTGTTTAAGCAGATTGTTCTCTAACAGATATCTTTAAGACAATTTATGTTGGTAACGTGTGGACAGGTTGATATTGTTAGAAATAAACCCATTGAAAGTTCAAGACTCAGAGGTCTTGAACCTTTATTGTTGCAAGCTGATTTAAAATAAAATCTATTAGCATCCCATTATTCCTGGCTGGTCACTATTCCTAATGTGAAATAAGCGCATTGAATGACTTCCTCTGTTGTATCTTCCCTTGGGTTTTAACTGAAACATTAAAAGGCAGACACATTGTAGACTAGTTACAATTACAAATTGGACATTCTCACTTGTCTTTTTATTATAAAAACTAGGACAAGTGCAAGTTTTCATGCTTCACCTCAGAAATTTCCCAAATGTATTTTCTCCTCTGAAGGTCTCCTGCTCAATTATTTTTATTGCACTAAAGGATAACAGATGAAAAATGCAAAAGACACAATCTACAATATTTTGCTGCTACATTGTACATTTCCAGTGTAAATCTAAGTAATGCATAAGAAATACAAAACTAAAGTTGTGTTAGACCACACTCCTGTTTCTAAGAAGAGACTCTTCCTAATCTGGGGGCATAAAAATGTGAGGGGGAGATGTACTTTCAGATTTATAATATTGATGTCAGGCTTGCAAGGTAGTCAATACAAGAAGTACACCAAGGCGAATTGATTCTACTTTATTGTAAATTATACTAACTGAATCTTGCAGGTCTCCCAGAATGTGTGTGTCTGTGTGTCTGTGTAGATAGATAGATAGATAGATAGATAGATAGATAGGTAGGTAGGTAGGTAGGTAGGTAGGTAGATTAGATTAGATTAGATTAGATTAGATTAGATTAGATTAGATTAGATTAGATTAGATTAGATAGACTGACTGGCAGACAGATGGACAGACAGAGTTCTAACCCAAGTGTCCATTTAATTTTGGAATATAGAATCTTTACAATGAGATGCCTGAATTAATTTTAAAGGACAAGCTTATCGTAGAAAACAGATCAATTTTATATTTTTGTAAGAAATAACAAAGATAAATAAATGTAAACTTTTAAGAACTGAACATTAAAGAGGATTAAAGATTCTAGGTAGATATAAAAAACCCAAGTCTGCTTTTTGTGTTAATTAATTGGGATATATAAAATGATACAAAATTTTATAACACTGAAAATATTAAAGGATGCTTTTGAATAATTTTTTTAATTTTTTTATTTTTTTTATTTATTCTTTGTCCAATATACAATACATATGAAAGAGAATAGACATTAAGTGATATATAAGATAGGAAGTAAAGAGGAAGAGAAGTAGGTGGGAAGGAAAGAATATATATGATAAAAGGGAAAGGAAAGACAATTGGACAGGGGACGAAAGGCACATCAGTGCACTTATGTACGCCCCTTACTGGCCTCTTAGGAACCTGGAGAGGTCAATCGTGGAGAGTCTGAGGGAGAAATGTTGGGGGTTGGAGGTTGACACTATTGAGTCCAGTAATGAGTTCCACGCTTCGATGACTCGATTGTTAAAGTCATATTTTTTACAGTCAAGTTTGGAGCGATTAACATTGAGTTTGAAGCTGTTGCATGCTCTTGTGTTGTTGCGGTTGAAGCTGAAGTAGTCGTTGGCCGGAAGGACATTACAGCGAATGATTTTGTGGGCAATACTTAAATCGTGTTTTAGGCGCCGCAGTTCTAAGCTTTCAAGATCCAGGATGGTTAGTCTGTTTTCGTATGGTATTCTGTTTCGGGTGGAGGAGTGGAGGGCTCTTCTGGTGAAATATCTTTGGACGTTTTCGAGAGTGTTGATGTCTGAGATGTGGTGAGGGTTCCAGACAGATGAGCTATATTCGAGGATGGGCCTGGCATAGGTTTTGTAGGCTCTGGTCAGTAGTGTGAGATTGCCAGAGCAGAAGCTACGTAGAATCAGGTTTACAACTCTGGAAGCCTTTTTGGCGATATTGTTGCAGTGGGCTTTAGCACTTAGGTCATTTGAAATTAATATTCCGAGGTCTTTTACTGAGTGTGGGTTTGCTGTGAGAATTTGTTTGTTCAGTTCATATATGAGGTTTGGGTTCTTTTTGCCGATGTGGAGGGTAGAGCATTTGTTGGTTGAGATTCGAAGTTGCCAGATGTTAGACCAATCTGAAACATAGTCAAGGTCTTTTTGGAGAGTGAGTGTGTTGTCAGTGGTGTTGAAAAGTTTCACATCGTCGGCAAAGAGCACACAGTTGCTTGCGATATTATCGCAGAGGTCGTTGATGTATAGGATGAAAAGAGTAGGACCTAGTACGCTGCCTTGGGAAACACCACTTTTGACAGGGACAGGGGAGGAAATGGCGCTTCCGATTTTGACAACTTGTTGCCTGTTTGACAGGAATGCAGTAATCCAGTTGTGGAGGAGTCCTGAGATGCCATAGGATTTGAGTTTTAGGAGAAGTTTGTCATGAACCACTGAGTCAAAGGCTTTGCAGAAGTCGATATAAATTGCATCGATGGATTTTCCTTGATCAAGGTGGGTAGTCCAGATGTTTTTGCAGTGAAGTAGTTGTAGGTTGCAGGATAGTTTCTTTCTGAATCCAAATTGTTTTTTTGATAGTAGGTTATTAGATTCTAGGTAAAGGGTAATTGATTGATTTATGATTGATTCCATGATTTTACAAGGAACGCAGCATAGAGATATTGGTCTGTAGTTGTCAACTAGTGATGGGTCTCCTTTTTTGAAGATGGGGATGACTATTGCTTTAGACCACAGCTTGGGGAGAGTACTGGTCCTGAAGGATTTTTGGAAGATAATGCTTAAGGGCTCAGCTATGGCAGAAGAAAGTTTTCTTAAGAAGTATGCACAAAGACCATCTGGTCCAGCAGATAGGGAAGGTTTGAGATCACGGATTGCTTTTTCAACGTGGTCTGTAGTGAAGATGATTTGGGTTAGGTTGTTTAATGAGTTAGAAATGCGGTTTGTGAAGAGGGGGGATGAGCCATTACTGTTAACAAAAACGGAGCCAAAAAAGGAGTTGAAGAGGTTAGCTTTGGATGGGTCATCGTGGTATTCTATGTTGTGTGGTCCTACGAGAGGTGGAATAGGTCTGGAGTCGTTAAGTTTGTTGTTGACGAAGTTGTAGAAGGCACGGTTAGATTTGGAGCGTAGGAGGTTTTCCTCTTGTTCACTGTGGTAGTTGAGACATTCTGCTTTTATTTGTTGGCATATGCTTCTGTAGCGGCTTTTAAAGTTGGTTACTGGACCTTTTTTGTTTCTACGCCAGAGGGATCTTTTTTTGGTTTGAAGTTTCCTTATTGAGACAGGAATGTTATTTTTTTGTTTTCTTCTAGGAGAGGTAATTGGGACATGCAGATTTATGAGATTATTAATTTGGTGTAAGAACGTGTTGTAAAGTTCATCAATGGTGATGCATTTGGAGAACAAGGAATGCCAATTGATTAGTGAGAGATTGGCGTCTATGAGTTCATAGTTGGCTTTCCTGAAATTGTACTTAGGTGCCGTGTTGTTCTGTTGAGTGTTATGATGGTGTAGGTTGAGGTTGAAGTTGATCATACTATGGTCGCTGTTTGAGAAGGGTTCTATGATATACAGTCCATAAATAGCACTTTTGCTGTTACAGAAGATGAGGTCGAGACAGTTGTTGAGTCTGGTATTGTTAGATACTAGTTGTTCTAGTCCCAGGCTGGTGACGGTGTTATAAATGGTGGTATGTATGGGTTCGGTGGAGCTTTCATTTAGTGTCCAGTTGATGTGTGGTAGGTTAAGGTCACCTAGGAAGATGATGGGATAGGGGCAGGAGGATGCCCATGTTAGTAGGGAGGTTAATTTTGATGCATGGGTAGTGTCATAGTTTGGAGCTCTGTAGCACAGTAAAAAGCGGAGAGTAGTGTTGAGGGAAAGATCGCAGATTAAGGTTTCAGGAAGGGATAGATCGTGTGTTACTTGAATGTTTTTTAGATTGAGTGAGCTTTTATAGAATATGGCTACACCACCTCCTCTGCGGGATTCGCGGTCAGACCGGAGAACCAGGTAGTTATTATGCGTGATGATGGAGTCAGGAAAGGAACAATTCAACCATGTAATGTAACAAGAAATTAATAGCTAACATATCAACAATGTCAGTAATCATGTCTGCTTCAGTAGATAGACTATGTCAAAAAGATGTTATTGAAGATATGATAGATGTGGAATAAATTTTATCTGAAAAGTTAGATTTGGTACTCAATGTGGATTTACAATTGACAGACCAAAAGGACAATTTGAAAAAGGGTATGTTACCCATTTTGAGACTGTCAGAAATCACTACCCCTAAATCCTTCTCTTTTGAAGTTTTTGCTAACACGGAACTGCCAATACAATATTCAGATTGAGGATTCCTTTTCCTCAAGTGCATGATTTTACATTTTGAAACATTAAACTGCAATTTCCATTGCTATGACCCACTTATCTAGTAAAGCTAAACCATTTGCCATATTACAGACACCTCCAGAAATATCAACCTTATTGCACACTTTAGAGTCATCGGCAAATAGGCAAACCTTCTCTACCAAACCTTCCCCTATGTCACTCGCAAACATATTAAAAAGAATAGGACCCAGAACAGACCCTTGTGGCATACCACTTATAACCAGTCTCTGCTCAGAATACTCACTATTAACAATAACCCTCTGGTATCTATGCTTCAGATAGCTGCAAATCCACTGAACTATCCAGGGATTAAGTCTAATCTTCACTAATTTACTAATTCACTATTTATCTATCAGCTCTTTATGTGGAACTGTATTAAAGACTTTGCTGAAGTTCAGATAGGCAATATCCATGTCACCACCTTTGTGACATAGTCAAATAAATCAGTAAGATTAGACTGACATGATTTGCCTTCAGTAAAGCCATGCTGGTTTGGGTCCAATAAATTATTGGTTTTTAGGTGCTGATTTATCTTCTTTTTGAGTAGAGTCTCCATCATTTTAAGTATAACTGATGTCAAGCTAATTGGCCCGTAGTTACCAGCTTATTCTCTACTGTCATTCTTGTGGATAGGCACAACACTGGCCATTCTCCAATCATCAGGAACATTTCCTGTTAAAATGGATTGGTTAAACAAATCAGTTGGGGGGGGGGGTAGCAACCACAGATCTGAATTCTTTTTTTATATAAAACTTTATTGATTTTCTTAAAATTCACACACAAACTTACAAACATTTAACACATAGTAAGGGTTACAGTTACCCCTCTCATCTTAGAAGATTCATTTTTAATACAGAAAAAGGATATGTTCTTAAATTAATTAAGTCAACATATTAATCTAAATGAAAAGAATATTGTTCAAACATTCTAATAATATAGAAGTTAAGTTAATAAAAAAAGAGAAAATATAAAATCATTTTGGCATATTCATACATTTCTCATATTGTTCAATTTTTATTTTTATCTATCCACTTATAAACTTTATTCCAAATAGTATAAAATTCAGATTCTTCTTGGTCATTCAACCTTCTTGTCATCATATCCATATCTGCACAGTGTAAAATTTTCTTTATTACCTCTTCCTTTTTGGGGATATTTTCCCCCTTCCAATTTTGTGCATAAACTATCGTGGCCGCTGTTAAAATATGAACTACTAAATACAAAATATCTTTTTTATAATTCCGCTTAGTTATGCCTAACAAATAAAATTCTGGGGTTTTTTCTATTTCTTGTAGTACAATCTGAATTCTTTAAGAACTCTGGGGTGGCTGCCATTTGGACCCATTGTCTTATTTATCTTTAATCGTTCAAGTTCTTCTAAGACAAGTTCTTCTAAGACAAGTTCTTCTAAGACACGTTCTTCTAAGACAATATCTATTTCTATGTGGCAACACTCAGCCATATTTGCCAGAGATTAAGGATGGCAGAATAAAAGTGGCCATCTTCTTTCTTATACAGTAACCACACCCAGACACACAAATCAAATTTGTGGGTGATAAACTGAAGCTGGGAAGAGAATCAAATAAACAGGTCCAAATTGTGACATGGTGCCCTGAATCATGCAACAAACTCTAAAGAGTGCTTAAGAGTAAGAAATGGTTTTCCATGGCTTTCTTCCATGGGCTGAAAAAGAGTAACTGGCCCAAGATTTGCCAACTGGCTTTAAGTTAAAGGCAAGGACTAGAACTCATAGTTCCCTGATTTCTAGCCCAGTGCCTTAACTACTACACCAAATTGACGCTACTACTTAATAAAGGCAACTGTTAGTGAGTTTCCTACAGTGCCCAGAATGCCAGGCACTCAGTCTGTGAATCACTAGGGTGCCGTGAATTTGAAAGTTTGGGAACTTCTGAAATTAGTCTCAAAGTAGCAGATGGGGAGCTGGATAAAGTAAAAAGGAAACGAAATAGGATTAGATAGTGCTGGTAAATTATCATAAGATAACTGAAGATCAGCAAAGAGCAATCAGCATTGCAAAGGAGGGAAGCGGGAAAGGCCCTCCAGCTGCTCAGCCTGGTCAGGCGGGGGGGGGGGACTCTGGACAAGACTAGGAAGAAGATCCTGGAGGAAGAATCCATCCTCCCTTCAGAAGTGGATGAGGAGGATAACATAATGTTGGATCTTGAACTAAAGGGAAAGAAGATCTAAAAGCACAAGAAGCACAATCCAAGTTTTGCTAACAATGAGAAATGACCAGCTTCTTGTAGAGTCCTTGTTTATCTCTTTGGGGAATTTAGAAACAGCTGCATTGTAGAAGACTGTGTCATTTTAGTAGAGGGATTGTTTAATCTCAAAATAATATTTTGGAAATTAAGACAGTGCGATTAAGGGAAGAAAAGAAGATCTGTTTGTACGCCTTAGCGGCATTCTGCTGATTAAGTTGTTTGAGTATAAAATCATTCCGAAACTGATGTCTTGCCGTGCTTGTTACATTAACAATAAAGAAAAACAGTTTATAGTTTGAAGAATATCCTTGCATTCTGAATGTGTCTGGCCTTTTTTAAGGACTCATGATAATGAGACCTGGTTTAATTCTTGAATGGGAGATTGTCCAGTAAACCAGGGCCTTAGGCTAGACTAGGAATTCAAAAAGTTGCAAACTACTTTTATAGTATTGCCAAGAAAACTTTCTTGATATTATCCACAAGGTCCCGAAAACCAATGGAGGCTTTGTTTTCTACATTTCTTTTCTCTAATTTTAATATCATGCAGAACAATTTCCCAATACAGATATGGCTAAAGCTCATGTCAAAGAAATGTGAGAATGTCAACCTATTTTTCTATAACACAGGTTATAAAACACCACTAAATTTGTTTGCCCTTCTTAGTGACCTTCCCATCCATTCTGCACGCAAGATACAATTTTAGGGAAAAAAAATAAATGAGATATCTGAATGTCTGAAAGAGCAGCGAGAAAGCAAAGATAAAAATTTAATGTCCTGTAAGAGATTTGTTATAAGGCCGGATGCTCCAAATAATGTAAATGTGCTTTGCAGCCAACAGTAGCTTTGGGAATGTCATGACAGTCACAAAGCATTTGGTATAGCAGTGAAATATTAAAAGAAAATACACAGTAGAAGAAATTAAGTATTAGGTCATTTTGGAAAAAAAAGATTGGGGGAATATTTGTTTTCTGAGATTTAGTCGGTCTTTATTAGCTACTAGTTTTTTTTAAAAAAATGCAAACTACACATGAAAATCATATATGTGTCTTTGTCTGCATTCTTACATTATTTATTTATTTTATTAATTTAATTTATAAGCCGCCCAACTCCCCAAGGCAGTGTTCTCTCTAAATTTGTTTTGGGGTGGGCGGAAAAGTATAGTGTCTGAGCGGCAGTCCCTTCGGGACTGGGCGGCACAGAAATAATAATAAAATTTCCCTCTCGGCTTCTGGGCAGGTTTGGAAAACTCTGAGTTGATGATGATTTTTAAGTGAGCGATTGCTCACTGCTCAGCTTAGAGGGAACTATGCCCCAAGGACCCTGGGCAGCTTACAACAAAATAAAAAACAAGAGTTTAAAAATACTTATTTAAAAATACATATAAACTAAACATATGCCTTATATCAGTGATGGCAAACCTATGGCACGGATGCCACAGGTCGCACGCGGAGCCATATCTGCTGGCACGCAAGCCATTGCCCTAGCTCAGCTCCAACGTGAATGTGTGTGCTAGCCAGCCGATTTTTGGCTTGCACAAAGGCTCTGGGAGGGCGTTTTTGGCTTCCAGAGAGCCTCCAGGGGATGAGGGATGACGTTTTTACCCTCCCCCAGTTCCAGGGAAGATTTTGGAGCCTGGGGAGGGTGAAATATGAGCCTCTTGGGCTCAACAGAAGTTGGGAAACAGGCTGTTTCCAGCCTGCAGAGGGCCTCCAAGGAACGGAGAAAGCTGTTTTCACCCTCCTCAGGCATTGAATTATTATAATAATAAATAAATTTATTGTCATTGTCAAAACAATGAATTGTCATTGGCAATGAAAGTCGTGTGACATCCAGAGACCAGTTCCACCATACATAAAATCAGAATAGCTAAATTTAAAATGGAATAAAAAATAGAATAAAAAATAGAATAAAATGTTCCACCCATTACAAATTCCCCACCCTGAACCACTCAACCATCTACATGACAGACCGAGTAATATTGTCCAACAGTTCACTGATGGTGACCCTTTAGTTCGTTAAGTGCGAGAATAGCTCACGGATAAAAACTATTCAGGAAACATGTGGTTCGAGTTCTAGTTGTTCTGTATCTTCTGCCAGAAGGTAACAGTTCAAAAAGATTGTAAGCAGGATGAGAAGAGTCTTTGAGAATGATATGCACCTTCCCAGAACAGCGAGATGTGAAGATGTCATCCAGAGCGGGTAGCTGGAGCCCAATGATGTTCTGGGCAGTTTTAATAATTCTCTGTAGAGCTTTTTTGTTCGCTACAGAGCTGCTCCCATACCAAGCTAGAATGCCGTATGTCAGGACACTCTCAATGGTGCTGCGATAGTAGGACAACAGTAGATGCTGAGATAAATTATGGGTGTGGGTACTTGCGCATGAACAATATCGTGCACATATGCTCTTTCGGCACCCAAGAAAAAAATAGGTTTGCCTTATATAGTAGTAATTATAATAACCTAATTTCTAGTACATGATTCACATTTAAAAATATTTAATAAATCAATGTGCTTTCTGGTTTGTGGTATTTCAAACCCTGTGATGGAATTCTTTGGAATTTTTAGTTCTTAGTCTGGAACATTGTGAAATAGGCAGAAAGTCTCTAGTCCTCATAATTGAAAATGTGAATATTGATATGGTCATGCAACATGCAAAAATGATGGAACAAGAACAAATTTGATGTAATTGAACCACTGCCCACATGCTCAGTAGGGTAATATATTTTTAGCTGCACTTTGTCACATGTGATGTACAATATATACAGGTAAACAGACAATATATAGAAGGGCAGATTTTCCTCCCTCACACATCTGTCAAAATATTAGCTGCAGAAATGTGTCTTTGGGGTCATTTTGATATTTTTAAGTATCTGCTATGGGATAATACAGCCTATCACTTAATAGAAAATCTTTAAATTCAGTGCTGCTGCTGCTAATACTACTACTACTACTACTACTACTACTACTACTACTACTACTACTACTACTACTTCTACTACTACTACTACTACTACTACTGCTAATAATAATAATAATAATAATAACAACAACAACCATCACCACCACCACCACCACAACAACAAGAATGGCAGGAATCACAATATGATTATTTTTCCTTCTTCTTTTTATGTACTTAGCCACAGAGAGATCAATGGCTCACTCATAACAGAATTGTTATTTTCCATTTACTCTTTCTGCCTTCTGTTCGGTTGCTGCAACTAATCTCTGCAGTATTGTGACTTTTATAACACATAAAGTCAGGTTTTTATTATACAAATTGAAGGCTTTTTAAATACTTCTCAGAATTTTTATTACTAATGAATAACAATCAGCACATATCTTATCTAAGACTGTACAACTATGTTTCTTTTCCCACCTTGCTCAAAGAAACAGTACAGATAGAAATTGGACTTACAGCTGCATGGCTATAACATCAGGACAATTTGTATTAAATGATTCCCCCCCTCTCTCTCTCTGTCCTGTCTATTTATCTATTTAGTCATATCCATCCATCCAATAAAAAAAATCTAGTTTACCATTCTGTATAGATGTGGCCAATGTTTTAACTAGGATTTTTAGGATTATAATTTTTTCATGTATTTTAACGAGAATTGGAAATCAGGGGATTATAAACATAAAATGTAAGATGATTGCTAAGAATAATGAGTCTCCACAAATCTATAAACCATATTGGTTTTATTAGGCAAATTCAAGGTTATCTAACTCTAACTATGGGTAGTGTTAGATTAGAACAGGAATCAGAATTGAGACGTAGAACAGATCAGCACCTTTACTTAAGCAAGTAAGATCAGCAATACAGGACTGGCCAAGAGTGGCAGGGAAGCTGCTTTTAAGGGTCTTTTGCATCTTGGCAACCAGTGACAGGCATTCAAATCTGCCGCCACTATCTTGGCCAAACAGCAGCAGCTATGCAAATTTTACTAACAGGTAGTTGGTGGGATACCATGTACTATAGAGAACTAACACCACTCGCCTTTAGCCATGAAGATGTTACACGGTTGGGTAATATAATACTGTATCTGCAACCAGTCTCAAAAGGCATCTGGAACAATGATGGGCTCCTAGGGGTATGGTCAGGCATGCAGAACCAGTAGAAAAAATATGATTCTTTTTCTTTTTTTTCCCTTCTGGGCTCTGGGTATGTTTTTCCTATTGCAGTAAATGGCGTTAAATGTGTGTATAATTTTAGAAGAGCTGTGTGCGCGTGTGTGTGTGTACATATACATATAGTTTAAATAGTAATGTATATTTTTGTGTGCTTGTGTGTAATATGTATGTACACATATGGCATATATACATAGAATTAAATAGTATATTTTTGATATTCAGTAATAGTAAATGGACAGGGAAATTGTATCTCTTTGAGGTGAGGAGAGGCAGACACCCTAACCCAAACCCTTGATGTGAGTGACATCAAGTTTGCCACCTTTAAGCCAGTCACATGACCTTTAAGCCACCCTGGTCACATGATAGTCAAGCCACTCCCACTTGTTCATATGGCCAGCAAGCCACACCCACAAAATAAGCCACGTCCACAGTATGGTAGTACATTTTTTTTTGCAGTCCCTCAACTGAACTGGAAGTCCATAGCTAAAATAATTTATACTATAATTATACAATTTCACTAATCGTAATTTAAATTTGAACGAAATAACTGTCCAAAGAAAATGTTTCTTCTTTCATACACAGGATTTATTTGCAAAAAACCCTTACTCCCCTGGATATTTTTGTGAACACTTGAATTCAAAACTATTAATATATTTCAAAAATATATATACAGTACTTCCCAATTAGAAAGTCACCTTTAAAAATGAAGGATCTGTTTTAGTTGAATCATCTAACGTATCAATCTATTCAGCATAGGAAATCAAATATAATAAATCACAATATCTCTGTGGAAGGTTTTATCATTTTTAAAAAGTGGCAGCTGAGCTAGGATAATCACACATTTTAATTTGTAAAGAACAACACAAGCCTACCAATGAAGAAAGATTTATAGCAGAAATTGCCGGGAATCACAGCAACTGACCCTGAACATAGTTATAGAACTGAACATGCTGTATGGCATATGCTGATTTGGGAAGCTGTTATCTAAGGATTATAGGCTCCTTGTCCTCTTTTCCCCTTCTTCAAGTTTGAAAGATTTAACTTAAAAGACAACCGTGTTTCTTTTGTGCAAATATTAGCCTACACTGAATTGTTGTAAAAAACAAAGTGTACAAAAATCCATGTAAACTGTAAGGGAAAGTTACAGGAAATAGGATTATGAAGCTGATTCATAGGAAATGCATAATTTGTAGTCAGAGAAACCTCAGATTGATAAACTGCATTGTCAGCTACTAAAATATCTCAAATGTTCCCGAACCACTCTGAAGCTAAGGTTAGTTATCTTGAAGCTGTTTAACTGCATATTAGCCACAATCGATGAAAAAATGGAAAGGTGATACTCTTTGTAGTCTATACCGTTGATATTATTTTTATATCAATCCAATGAACATATATCCAATCCAACTAACTTCAGATTGTGTCCCCTTCTTCTTGTGTTCACTTTCCTATTAAAAACACTTCCCTCCTGGACCTTATTTAACCTTTTAACATATTTAAATGTTTCGATCATGTCCCCCCTTTTCCTTCTGTCCTCCAGACTCAATCTGTATAGTCTGGAGGACAGAAGGAAAAGGGGGGGGGGACATGATCGAAACATTTAAATATGTTAAAGGGTTAAATAAGGTCCAGGAGGGAAGTGTTTTTAATAGGAAAATGAACACAAGAACAAGGGGACACAATCTGAAGTTAGTTGGGGGAAAGATCAAAAGCAACATGAGAAAATATTATTTTACTGAAAGAGTAGTAGATCCTTGGAACAAACTTCCAGCAGACGTGGTAGATAAATCCACAGTAACTGAATTTAAACATGCCTGGGATAAACATATATCCATCCTAAGATAAAATACAGAAAATAGTATAAGGGCAGACTAGATGGACCATGAGGTCTTTTTCTGCCGTCAGACTTCTATGTTTCTATGTAACATGAAATTCAATAAAAATGTACAGTCTATAAACCAACGTCAATAAAATATAAACTCCCCATAATATATGGAAATTTATTCAGTTGCTTTATGTCTGGTCTAGAATCAAGTAAAATAATTTTAAAGAGAACTCTTATCCTTAGAATCCTTTCAGTATGATCATTTTATTAAAAAGTAAACCAACAAATATGAAACTAATTGCCCTACATTTTGTGCCATGCAAGTTTATTAGATGTAAAGATTAAAAGATTTTTTGTAAATATTTGAATAGACAAAGAAAAGGAGGAGGCAGGGAGATGCTATTAAAATACAGATAGAATTAAATCTCATTTTATCAGATCAGTAATTTGTTATAATACATTATCCCTTTTATTAAATTGGAACGAAATCTGCTAAACATACAAACTGTTTCATACTTAAGACATTGCAGTCCTCATTTTTCTCCTAAGAGTTTCATTTCTTCCACTTTTTGTGTGGTTTAATGATGCTTTTTATCAATTTGGGTGTTTCGGATAATGTGTTAAGATTTTAAGATTGCTTTTACCAATGGTTTTTATTTACCTTACAGTTATTGTTAATTACTTTAAGATCTGTCTTGATGTATTTATCCAAACAATTTATATTTGTTTAAAATTAAGTTACAGTATAGTTATTTGATTGGAAAATGTAGGCCATAGATCAGCATCATCTTTACTAACACAGTTGCAAGCTATTGTTTCCTTTAATTGTTATATTGTCTTTATTATTGTTATGAGCTGCCCCGAGTCTTCGGAGAGGGGCGGCATACAAATCTAATATATTATTATTATTATTATTATTATTATTATTAATATCTATGTTGAGAGATTAAATTTAAAAATTTGGTATTAAATTCAGAGCACAAAACTTTCATTAAATAATAAGACTTACCTACAGTCAGCTGTCCTGTTATGTGTCCCATATGGTTTCTTGCATTCATGGTAACGTTCCTATCTGATTGTAGGACCAGTGGACTGTCCTGGAAAAAATGTACATGAACAAGGAAATGAGAAAGAAAATTGCAGAGAGAGAATCAGAGTATTCCTGTCAAAGACCAAGTATCTTCATGGAATCTAGTTGAAATTCTCATTTTTCTTTTAATTTAAATTGGTTAGTTTTTAATGTTATTTATAGGGAAGAAACTACAGTATATATTGTGCAAGTCAGAAGAAGGGATGAGAAGATATTTGCAGAATTCTCACAGCCTGTTTCAGTTCCTTCCTGGGACAGTGTATATAATATACGGTATTGCATGCCAAGATATCTAGACACTTGGACTGTTTTTTTCCTTTATGCCATCACTCTGCTGAACACTAAATGCTCTCCATTCTGTCCAATATACATTGTATGTATATCAACCCAAAGAGTATGACTGAAGCATTATTATTTATTCCTTTTTTAAATCTTCCCCTTTTTATTGCTATTATTATTATTTCCTCTTCTGTTGCCTTGCAAGTACACTGAGTACTTCTGTACTGGAGACATATTCTTTGTACGTCTAATTACACTTGGCCAAATTAAGTATCCAAATCAATCCAATCCAATTCAGTCCAATTATACATTCTTGATTATTTTTCTATATGCCACCCAGAGTCACTAAGTGAAATGGGCAGCTTTACAAATGCAGTTACATAAACCAACCAACCAAATGGTACAATTTTGTGGAGGCTAGGTACATGGCAATATGTGAACTCTGAGTTTGGAATTGCACTAGGATTCCAAGTGTACCAGTTGTATCTCATACAGCTGCATCCCATGTTGGTGCAATTGACTTACCAAATAGCAAGGCAGTATGTCACCACTGCATATACATGCATACTGAAAAACTGTAATTTGAGTTTAAAGCAGCTGCACACTTTTTTCCAGCGCATTTTCTGACACTAAAGGCAATGGGACTGCTAAAGATTATCATTAAGACATTTAGAGTATGAAGGAGAAAATAATCAAAAATGCCCCTGAGTTACTCGGGATGAGGCTATTCCATTCTAAACAGCAGTAAGTGAAGCAAAGGGGAGTCATTTACAAAGGCGAAGTACTGGTTCCCAGTGCTAAAGATAGATCACAAAAAAATGAATGATAGAAGATTCTCACTTTGTGGAATTTTTGGATGATCCACAGAGGTTTTAGGAAAACAGTAGTGATGGGCGAACCCAACGGTGTTCGGGTTCGGCAAGTTCGGACGAACTTTATGCAAAATTCGGCTGAACCCAAACCAAATCCAAACCCGAACGAAGAGATTCCGGGGGCGGAGCTTTGACGTCACTGGCAGGTTGCTAAGGATGCCAAGGTGATCCTGGATTCCATGGAATCCAGGAAGTAAATCACCTTGGCGTCCTCAGCAACCTGCCGGTGATGTCAAAGCTCCGAATGCCAAACACGACCCCGAACTTTGCCCGAAGTTTGAAAAAAATTCGGGTTCGTGTTTGGCATACCGAACACCGCAAAATTTGGTACGGCCCTGAATTGTGTGGGTTCGGTTCGCGCATCACTAGAAAACAGTAAATAAAAAGTAGTTGCTAAATGAAACAAACTAACCTAGCCCTGCTCGAAATATTTGTTTTATATATAGTAGACATTTAGCAATTTTGGCCATGTAACGGCCACTGCCATCTTTATCCAAAATTAAACTCCCTTGGCTTGGCATAAACTGAGAGCTTTGGGTAAAATTCAAACCAGTTTATGCTTGTTTCCTGTTAATTGTTTGTGTTCTATTCCTTAATTCCTTAATGGTAAATGTATTGCTTAGAAATTTAAATGTACATGCTATCTTTTGTCCAAGACATTCTACACGAGGCTTCATCCCTTTTCTAATTTTGTCCTCCCCTCACCTTTCCTTCCTGAAGGACTGCAAATGGCCTAAAACAATCTAATTGAGTGTTATGGCTGGCTGAGATTTAAACTTGGCTTTCTTCAGTTCATGGTCAACTTTTTCACTAACTTCAGTTTCTCAAGATGCATTAGATTTAAGTCCTTCGAAACCCCCACTCAGCACAGAATTCATGCCTGTTAAATGTTATATACATTCAGTGCAAAACATTCAACATAAATGGAATAACGTGTGTGGAAAGAACTATGCCAATGAGAACCTTTCTACCCATTATACCAAATAAAATATTATTATGCCAAGGGCAGAATAAAAATTGTTGTATGTATATGAGAATAAATAAGTTTACCTTGTTATGCAATACACATTCCACTAAACAAATACTTCATAGCAACAGAATTCTAATAAGCTAGGAAAGGGATTATTTAAAAATCAGATGCTTTATTTGCTGTAATGGACCAACGAATACACATTTAAGATGATACTTCTTTTACCAAATCTTCTTTCTTCCCCTCAACAAAATCAGTCTTCTTAAAATAACATAGCAGATTATCTATTTGTGAATTTTGTAACTTTTATGTAAACACCAGAACTTTATTTATTACATTTTAAAACTCCTCATCTACCTCACAGAGGGATTCTGTGGATGTATAATAAAATATTTTAAAAGATGAAAACTGTATAAAAATTAAATTTGGCTAGGATGTTAAACATTGCATTTTTAAATTAAATTAAATCCTCATGAGGATTTAACCCTCATGAGTTTTTTTACCTGATACTCAAATTAGCATAACCTGCTATTCCTTTGAAAACTCATTTTAAAGTTAACATTTGTATATCTTGTTTATAAAATCAAGAATAGAAATTCACATGAGGAGAAAATACGTTAAATAAATAAAATGTAGCAGTTCTAGCTTGTATCTGAATTTTTTAAAAAAAGATTTCATAGAAATCACTTTATTTTAAACTACAAAATAGAAATTCTGGCTTCTGACTTTTTTTTTAATGAAACCACCCTATACCACCCAGTATACTACATCCTTCAACATCTTGAATCTCCAATGACCTACGCCAGGGTCCTCTTTGTGGACTTCAGTTCAGCATTCAATACCATCATACCGGACATTCTCTTAACCAAACTAAATCAGCTAGCGGTACCTGAACACACTTGTAAGTGGATCACAAGCTTCCTAACAGACAGGAAGCAGCAGGTGAAGCTAGGAAAAATCACATCAGATATATGTACAATTAGCACAGGTGCCCCCCAAGGCTGTGTACTTTCACCACTTCTCTTCTCTTTATACACTAATGACTGCATCTCATACGATCCATCTGTTAAACTACTGAAGTTTGCAGATGATACAACAGTGATTGGACTCATTCGAGACAATGATGAATCTGCATACAGACGGGAAGTTGAACAACTATCCTTGTGGTGTGACCAGAACAATCTAGAACTGAACACACTCAAAACTGTAGAAATGGTGGTAGACTTTAAGAGAAACCCTTCCACCCTTCCACCTCTCACAATACTAGACAACACAGTATCAACTGTAGAGACCTTCAAATTTCTAGGTTCTATCATATCTCAAGACCTAAAATGGTCACCTAACATCAAAAACATCATCAAAAAAGCACAACAAAGAATGTTCTTTCTGCGCCAGCTCAGGAAGCTCAAACTGCCCAAGGAGCTGCTGATTCAGTTCTATAGAGGAATCATTGAGTCTGTCATCTGCACCTCTATAACTGTCTGGTTTGGTGCTGCAACCCAACAGGACCGACACAGACTTCAGAGGATAATCAGAATTGCAGAAAAAACAATTGCTGCCAATCTGCCTTCCATTGAGGACCTGTATACTGCACGAGTCAAAAAGAGGGCGGGTAAAATATTTACTGACCCCTCACATCCTGGACACAAATTGTTTCAACTCCTACCCTCAAAACGTCGCTACAGAGCACTGCACACCAAGACAACTAGACACAAGAACAGTTTTTTCCCGAACGCCATCACTCTACTAAACAAATAATTCCCTCAACACTGTCAGACTTTCTACTAAATCTGCACTTCTATTCTACTAGTTTTCCTCATCATTCCTATCACCCATTTCCTCCCATGTTGACTGTATGACTGTAACTTGTTGCGTATATCCTAAGATTTTTATTAATATTGCTTCTTCATTGCTTATTTGACCCCTATGACAATCATTAAGTGTTGTACCACATGATTCTTGACAAATGTATATTTTATTTTATGTACGTTGAGAGCATATGCACCAAGACAAATTCCTTGTGTGTCCAATCACACTTGGCCAATAAAATTCTATTCTATTCTATTCTATTCTATATTTAAACATTAAACTGGTATGTTGATTTATTTTTGTGTTCCTCCTACCTCTACGGAATCTTATATTCTATGTTGCCTGTTTTATAGTTATCAGAAGATTGGGAAGGAAAGGAAAGGGCAGGGAAGTTAAGGACGTGTAATATTTATTTATTTATTTATTTATTTATTTATTTATTTATTTATTTATTTATTCTTTGTCCAATATACAATACTTATGGAAGAGAATAGACATTAAATAATATATATAAAGATAGAGAGTAAAAAAGAAGAGAAGTAGATGGGAGGGAGAGAATATATATGATATAAGAGATAGGGAGAGAATATATATGATATATATATATAATATATATATATTTGTTTTCGTAGATTATATCTATCTATCTATCTATCTATCTATCTATCTATTTAGAGAGAGAGAGAGAGAGAGAGAGAGAGATAAGGAGAGAATATATATGATATATGATATAAGGAAAGGCAATTGGACAGGGGACGATAGGCACATCAGTGCACTTATATATGCCCCTTATTGGCCTCTTAGGAACCTGGAGAGGTCAATCGTGGAGAGTCTAAGGGAGAAATGTTGGGGGTTGGGAGTTGACACTATTGAGTCCGGTAATGAGTTCTACGCTTTGACAACTCGATTGTTAAAGTCATATTTTTTACAGTCAAATTTGGAGCGGTTAATATTAAGTTTGAATCTGTTGTGTGCTCTTGTGTTGTTGCGGTTGAAACTGAAGTAGTTGTTGACCGGAAGGACGTTGCAGCATATGATCTTGTGGGCAATATTAGATCGTGTTTTAGGCGCCGCAGTTCTAAGCTTTCAAGACCCAGGATAGATAGTCTATTTTCGTAGGGTATTCTGTTTCGAGTGGAGGAGTGAAGGGCTCTTCTGGTGAAATATCTTTGGACGTTTTCGAGAGTGTTGATGTCTGAGATGTGGTGTGGGTTCCAGACAGATGAGCTGTATTTGAGAATGGGTCTGGCATAGGTTTTGTAGGCTCTAGTCAGTAGTGTGAGATTGCCAGAGCAGAAGCTACGTAGGTTCAGGTTAACGACTCTGGAAGCCTTTTTGGCGATATTGTTGCAGTGGGCTTTAGCACTTAGGTCTTTTGATATTAGTATTCCAAGGTCTTTTACTGAGTGTGGGTTGGCTGCGAGAATTTGATTATTCAGTTCATATGTGCGGTTAGGATTCTTTTTGCCGATGTGGAGGGTAGAGCATTTGTTGGTTGATATTTGAAGTTGCCAGGTGTTAGACCAATCTGAGACAAAGTCAAGGTCTTTTTGGAGAGTGAGTGTGTTGTCAGTGGTGTTGAAAAGTTTTACATCGTCGGCAAAAAGCACACAGTTGCTTGCGATATTATCACATTGATAATATTCACATTATCAAATTGTAGTTAAAACTAAGTAAAAACTAAGAGTTTTTAACTCTTCAAACTTTTTGTTGACTAGAACAACAAGATGTTTTATGAACATGTTTGGAGGAAATAGATAAGTGATTAAGGATCTTATGTGGTTCTGAAGATTCAGATTAGCCTGAGACTAGGGGGGGATGAAGGTTCTCTCAGGTTTTCATTCAATTTTCATTGTTTGGCTTGGAAGATCCTAAGTATGGTGTAATGAGTTCTTTTCTTTGATGGAATGTGTGGATGAACTTGGGTAATGAGTGGAAAAGATGCCACCTAGGAAACAGTCAGATAAAAGATGCAGAAGCCCCCAATTCATTAATGGTCAGAGAAAGGAATATAGGAAGGACCCATCCTAATTGTTCAGATGGTTAAAAGTGCTAGTGGGAAGTTTGTACTTTGAGACTTGCAGTTGAGATTGATGTCAGTTCTCACAGGTAAACCAGACAGAAAACACCACTAGGTGAGCTAAATATACTTTACTATGTGGCTACATTAACAGAATTGGGAAAGTTTGGGAGTACAAAATCCCTACCACCACTTTTAACCATTTGATCCATTAGGCGTCTAATGCTTCCTAAGTTTCTTTCTTTAACCATTAAATCATTAGGGGTTTCTGCCTCTCTTGTGTGATTGTCTCCTAGGCAGTACCTCTTCCCCTCATTCATCCACATATTCCATTATAGCCTCTGAAAAATCTAATAACTAACAATTATTAACCGTTGCTCACTTTATACATGTGTGCATTGTATCTGATACACATACTTCATAGCTTGATAGCTCAGGATCATTAACCCAAAAGTTTTGACTTTGGCTTTGCCTAATACTGGAATGTGACCTGCAATTAAAAATTGACCTCCATTGTAGAGAATTGACCTCCATGGTAGACAGCTAGCATTTGAGAAGATGTAATGTATTATTGGTATTATTTTCCAATAATGCATATCCCACTTTAAAAACTGGGAGTTTATGAAACAAAACAATACTGAAAATTCTTATAACAACAATAACAATTTAATTTCAGGGTCTTGAAATCATAGATCAAGATCCTGAAATTCGGTTGAACTTCTGTTGAAATAATAAGCTTTCCAAATAATATATTGGAAGCCAAATGCTGATGGTAAGCAAACAATGGACAAGGCAGAATCAATACAATGTCTATTACTGCTCTCTTTTTTATTTCAGTTTCTGAAACTTTCTCTCTCCTTTCTTCATAAAGAAAGGTAGAAAAATTGGATTTGGCTGAACTGGTTGCAAGCTTCTAACATTTAACATTATGTTAAATGTTAGAATCTGCATGCAGCCCAAGGCTACAGACAGAATTATACAGAAGACTCAATGAAAGCATCATATCCCATTTGTCAGCATTTAATGCTGGGTATGAATTAAACTAAATTTTGAGGGGTAGCTCCACATTATTTTGTAAATTTCTGAAGCTCTCCTGATAATATATTTCTAGGCTATTTCATATGCTTTTTCTCTTCGTCAGCTTGCATACACAGGCAGGTTTGAAGACCTTGAGATCTGACAAATAGTATGATAAATGGTTTTAGAAAATTATTTCCAATTCTCAGAGTTTGATTTAGTCAATGGGTTTTGCCAATCAGCTTGTTCTTCTGCAGCTTGGCAGATGAAAGGTGATTCTTGGCTTCTCTGTTTCTCCAGCTGCAGAAACATGATTGTTTGGGAACCATCACATCCAAAGCAATCATTTCGGCTGAGGATATGCACATACCAAGGGACTTCTTGGCAACAAAAGCAGATGCTAGAGATATTTTTCCTAAGTAGTGATTACTTTGTTGATATACCTTCTGGACTTCTGAAGATCATTAAATGCAGTACTACTGGCCTGGCAAAAGAGGCTGTGTGGTAATAACAGATTTAATGGCTGATCTAAGAGAAACATCATCAAGAACTGTTTTGTTGCTCATAAGATGACTAGGAAAGCCTCTGTTTATAGCACCAACAACATGTGTATCTGAATTAGAATGATTCTCAGTAACATTGATGCAGTCTCAAAATTAAATTCATTTGTATTGTCTTTCCATTAAAAAAAAAACATTAATCTGATAATGTACTGCAATTCTAAGGCTCTGGAGTTTGTTTTAAGACAATAGATTTCTGGGCTGTCACTTAGATGCAAATCTTGCCTTTGGAATGGTTGTATTTCTTTTAAAAGTTTCCTACTCTCCTAAGTCTTCACATTTTTATTGTCATTTCTTTACTTAGAATCAAAGGGACCTTCGAGGTTTTCTACTTCAACTTCCTGCCTAAGGCAAGACCCCTATACCAGTGTTTCCCAACCTTGGCAACTTGAAGATATTTGGACTTCAACTCCCAGAATTCCCCAGCCAGCGAATGCTGGCTGGGGAATTCTGGGAGTTGAAGTCCAAATATCTTCAAGTTGCCAAGGTTGGGAAACACTGCCGTATACAAGCCTAGACAAATGGTTGCCCAATCTTTTCTTGAAAATCTCCAACAGTGGGGCACCTTGGGAGGCAACCTTTTTCTATTAGTTAATTGTTGAACTAGTGGACTAAGAGTGGCATGATACCAGTGTTCCAGTATCTCAAGGGAGGCCACAAAGAAAAGGGAGTCAAGCTATTCTCCAAAGCACCTGAGGGCAGGAGAAGTAGTAATGGGTGGCAATTAATCAAAGAGAGAAGCAAACTAGAACTAAGGAGAAATTTCCTGACAGTCAGAACAATTAATCACTGGAACAACTTGCCTCGAAAAGTTGTGAATGCTCCAAGGCTGGAAGTTTTAAGAAGAGATTGGATAACCATTTGTCTCAAATGTAAAAGGGTTTCCTGCCTGAGCAGGAAGACTAGCTCAGGAGTTGAATTAGAAGACCTCAAAGGTCTCTTACAAATCTGTTATTTTTTTCTGTTATTCTGCACATTCCACTTAATCAAAAGGGAAATACTGCATACCAAAACATTGAAGTGGGGGGTAGGAAAGAGAGAGAGGGGGGGAGAGAGGGAGAGAGAGAGGGGGGGAGAGAGAGAGAGTGAAAGAGAGAGAGAGAGAGAGAAAGAGAGAGGAGAGAAAGAGAGAAAGAGAGAGAGAGGAGAGAAAGAGAGAAAGAGAGAGAGGGGAGAGAAAGAGAGAAAGAGAGAGAAAGAGAGAGAAAGAGAGAGACTACTTTAAGGAATTTTGAAATAGTGATGATTTTCAGGCAATGCTTTCTTTCGGAAAAAGACAAGTGGAAGAGGAAAAACAATGGGAGAAGCAAGCATTACCAAAACACAAAGATTATTTTGTATATTAATAAATATACAAATATAAAAATACCGGATCTCATTTAAATATCTGGCTGATTATGTGAACAACCAGAATATATTAAAATAGTATGCCATCCAATTCCCTACAACTCTGGGAGTCTCATTTAATCCTATATAACCAGTAGGTACTGATGTGAGCCAGTAGTCGAAAGGCTTGATTAGGATTGGAAGACCAGGATTCCCTGATGTCTTGGAAATCTAGAATTCAGACTCAATATTTGAATTCATACAGCACCCTTATTATACTGCAGTGTTCACTATCTGCATTTCTGCAGTACATCCAATTATAAGGGAATTAATCTTCTAAGTAAGTAAACAAACTTTAATCTGAACTCTGACAGGAATGCAGCTGCAGAGAATGACAGCTCTATTTATACAAGAACGTCAACCTAGAACAGCCAATCAAATCGCTGGAATTCTCCCACTGCTTCTTAGACAGCCCGGCAACAATAGCAGCCAATCAGGCTGCTAGAACTCTCCCACCAGATTCCCTACTGGTAGACAGACAGCTGGGACATTACCCCTCTCTCTTCTCCCTCTCCTATTCTTCCTCTCCCTTTCCCCCTTTCCCTTTGTCCTCCATCCCCTTTCCCCCTCACCCTTATTATTCTTCCCCTCCTTCAATTCCCATCTCCATTCTCCTGCCCTTCCCCCTCCCTCTGCCACTTGCTCTCTCTCTCCCCTTTCCCTTTGCCTTCCCTCCCCCTCCCTTCCTCTCCTCCTCCTCCTTCAAAAACCATCATAATTTATCTCTCTCTCTTTCCCCATTTTCCCTCACTTTTCCCTTTCCCACCTCCCTCCCGCCCCACCTCCTTTTTCTTTCCCCTCTTTCCCTTTATTTATTTTAGTTATTTATTTGTCAACAAAGTTCTGGAGACCTCAGCTACAAAAAGATATTGACAAAATTGAACGGGTCCAAAGACGGGCTACAAGAATGGTGGAAGGTCTTAAGCATAAAACGTATCAGGAAAGACTTAATGAACTCAATCTGTATAGTCTGGAGGACAGAAGGAAAAGGGGGGGGACATGATCGAAACATTTAAATATGTTAAAGGGTTAAATAAGGTTCAGGAGGGAAGTGTTTTTAATAGGAAAGTGAACACAAGAACAAGGGGACACAGTCTGAAGTTAGTTGGGGGAAAGATCAAAAGCAACATGAGAAAATATTATTTTACTGAAAGAGTAGTAGATCCTTGGAACAAACTTCCAGCAGACGTGGTAGATAAATCTACAGTAACTGAATTGAAACATGCCTGGGATAAACATATATCCATCCTAAGATAAAATACAGAAAATAATATAAGGGCAGACTAGATGGACCATGAGGTCTTTTTCTGCCGTCAGACTTCTATGTTTCTATAGAATTGTAGCTTGTATTAACATAAGCAGTGATAAAAAGGAGTAGTGATAAAAAGGACAATAAGACAGTAGAACAGGAATGGTAGGCACAATGGTGTGCTTAGGCACGCCCCTTACTGACCTCTTAGAAAAGGGGAGAGGTCAACTGTAGATAATTTAAAGCTGAAGATTCTTTCTATCTATCCCTAATCTCTATCCCTAATCCCTTTCTATATTTCTATCCCTAATCTCTCTTACTAATTTTCTATCCCTAATTTCTATCCCTAACCCTTCTATCCTTAATCTTTCCTCTGCCTTTGGTCCCCTTCTTTCCCCCCACTTCCCCTCCCCTCCTCTGTTCCATCTCTTTGCCTCTCTCCATTTCCCTTACTCCCCTTCTTATCCTGATCTTTAACCTCACCTTCAGGCTAACTTTCACCCTCACCTAATTCTAATCCCAAACAAAACTCTCACCTTCAGTTACCCCCATGATAGCTGGTTACAAAAAAAAGGGAAGGCTTCCCAGAGTCCAGGAGCCCTTTTGAAGGCCAACCTGTGTCTTAGGAGGCATCTTCACTCTGATAACTAATAACTGACAGCAACTGACAGCTTAACCTGCAGCTGTGAAGTCATAAAGCTGTCAGAATCCCCAAGGAAATGACCCACCTCCCTTTATCCTATCAAAGGTCAGCTGCTCCACCTTACATCAATGCCAGGCAAATATCTCTAGGAAGCTAACAAGCCAATCACTAATCTGTTCCTCATCTTTTGCTCTGAAGGCATAACTTTTGGGGGTAGACTGCCTCATCCTTTAGAAGCTCTGCTGGGCTAGTTTCTAGGGAGCTGTTGGTCAATTTCTCATCTGATTCCCTTTCTATTGCCATGCTGATTTTTTGTTTTGTCTCAGGATCTTTTGGGTCAGACCAGCTCCCATTTTGGATTTAAGGTTTTGCTTGGAGAACCCAGTTTGGTATTGGAAAACTTAGTTTAGCTGGCAGAAGAAATAGAATGAAATCTTTGATCTGCAGAAAAAAACAATTGCTGCCAACCTGCCTTCCATTGAGGACCTGTATACTGCACGAGTCAAAAAAAGGGTGGGGAAAATATTTACTGACCCCTCACATCCTGGACACAAATTGTTTCAACTACTACCCTAAAACATCGCTACAGAGCACTGCACACCAAGACAACTAGACACAAGAACAGTTTTTTCCCGAACGCCATCACTCCACTAAACAAATAATTCCCTCAACACTGTCAGACTTTCTACTAAATCTGTACTTCTATTCTACTAGCTTTTCTCATCATTCCTATCACCCATTTCCTCCCATGTTGGCTGTATGACTGTAACTTGTTGCTTATATCCTAAGATTTTTATTAATATTGCTTCTTAATTGCTTATTTGACCCCTATGACAATCATTAAGTGTTGTACCACATGATTCTTGACAAATGTATATCTTATTTTATGGACGCTGAGAGCATATACACCAAGACAAATTCCTTGTGTGTCCAATCACACTTGGCCAATAAAAAATTCTATTCTATTCTATTAAGATTTTGGGAATGGAGATTCCTACCTTATTTTCCCCTAGCATTTGCACTTTGGTTTGCAGAATAACATGGAGGTACCTTGTAATGAAAAAAAGGACAGGAGTAATATGACTGACAGCTGTGTTCCAATATTTGAGGGATTGCCACAAAGAAGGGGTGGGGACTTATTCTCCAAAGCACTTGAAGGCAAGATAAGAAGCAATGGATGGAAACTAATCAAGGAGAGAAGCAACCTAGAACTAAGGATACATTTCCTGACAGTCATAACAATTAATCAGAAGGACAACTTGCTTCCAAAAGCTTTGGAAAAGAAGTCAACCTTCACTCTCAGAATTGTCACTTGTCACAACTCAAATGATTGGCAACCACCATTTATTTATAAATATTTCAGAGTTCCAGAGTTCACCATTAACATGATCATCATTAAAGGACCACCATTAACAACCTTCATGGGGGATCGCCAACAAGAAAAGTAAATGGGAGAAATCAAATTTGCTTAATTATGGGTGTGTGTGGGGGAAAGGTCTTAAAGGTAGGCATAACTCATTTAATGACTACATCACTTAGCAGTGAAAATTGAAGTCCCAGTTATGGTTATAAGTCAAGAACTAGCTATGGACGTAACAAGAGCATTCATTCAAAGAGCCAATTTATTAACGCTACCTGAAAAGCAATAGTTAAAAAATTGTCTACAGTTGCTGAAAAATACAGGTCCAAAGGGCAACACATTTAAACAATGTATCAATTGATAAATAGAGTATTGTGTTGTACCTTATGATTCCTAATGAACTTTTATGTACACTGAGAGCATATCTCTGGGACCGCCTTCTGCCGCACGAATCCCAGCGACCAGTTAGGTCCCACAGAGTTGGCCTTCTCCGGGTCCTGCCAACTAAACAATGTCGTTTGGCGGGACCCAGGGGAAGAGCCTTCTCTGTGGCAGCCCTGACCCTTTGGAACCAACTCCCCCCAGATATCAGAGTTGCCCCCACCCTCCTAGCCTTTCGTAAGCTCCTTAAAACCCACCTCTGTCGTCAGGCATGGGGGAATTGACACTTTCCATCCCCCTAGGCTTATAAAATTTATGCATGGTATGCTAGTATGTATGATTGGTTTCTAAATTTGGGTTTTTAAATTAACTTAAATGTTAGATTTGTTTACATTGTATTATTATTGCTGTGAGCCGCCCTGAGTCTGCGGAGAGGGGCGGCATACAAATCTGATAAATAAATAAATAAGTAAGTAAGTAAGTAAGTAAGTAAGTAAGTAAGTAAGTAAGTAAGTAAATAAATAAATAAATATGCATCAAGCCAAATTCCTTGTGTGTCAAAGCACACTTGGCCAATAAAATTCTATTCTATTCTATTCTATTCTATTCGCACAATTGCTATTTTCATGTTGTTGTCATTTGTATAATCATGGAGAAAGGTAGAATGTTCTATGCAGTGGTGGATGTAAATCCCGTCACTACCAGTTCACTTGTGTGCAGAGGCTGCTTCTGTGCATACGCAAAAGCATCCCGGGTGGGTGGGTGGAGCTCCCGCCACCACCATTATCGGTTTGCCGAACCGGGAGCAACCTACTGCTGGTTCTATGTCCTCTACCTGAATGTTATACAAAGAATGGAATGCATAAAAGAAGTATAAACACAAATTTGTATACTTCTAGCTGGCTGTGCAACAATTTCTAAATCACACAGATAAAAATACATTATATTTTTCTTATTCACATATCCTTCTGCACACAGAGATGTTTTGGAATGGAGTTAACCCAGTGATATCAAAAGTTGTTCAAGTCAATATTATAAATATAAGAAAGATAAAAACAAACAAGGAAATAGCGCCAGCGGACTCACCCCGCTGGCGGCGTTTGCTGGAGGGTCGGGGAGACACCGGACTCCCTGGCGGCCGCCATCTTTGATCTCGGCTGAAGTCTCGCGAGGCGAGACTTCGGCCGAGAGTCAGGCCAACGTGGCCTGACTGCTGATAGGTCCGGGCGGGGCTTGCCGGCCCTATTTAAGGGCGCGCAGGCCCAGGCACGGCCTTTTCGCCCGGACCCAGCAGCCAGCAGACACCCACCCGCCCTCCCTATTTTGCAGTGTGCTATTGTGGGTCGCCCCTAGGGGGGCCGAATGGGAATTTTTTTGCGGCTTTGCCTCTTAGCCTGGCCGTTTTTTCGCCCATTCCACACTGGGGAGATGGATGTGCGGTTAGGGGGTGCTTGCACCTTTAGGCTGATTGGCTTACCTTTAGTCATTTGGGTAGGCAGGTTAGGGGTGGAAAACTGGGTGGTGGTTTAGCAACTGCGCGTTCTCCCTTGGGCATCTTTGGGGATGATTGACAGGTTCTCTCCAAGCTTGTGGTGGAAGCGACCTGAGCAGTTGGGGGGAACCTGTCTTTGGGTCCCGCACCTTTAAGTCCCCTGTTAGGGGTTAGCCGGCGGGATCCCCCTCATGCAAGTGCATGGCAGGGTCTCAGGTGAGGGAGGGGTCCCTCACCTGGACTAGCATCGAGCTACACCCATAAGTTGCCCAGGAATATTTATTGCTACGTCATTTCCGCCCCGGAAGTATTTGTTTGACCCTGCAGGTCCATTGTTTGGGTCATAGTTAGTTATGTTGTTATGCTAATTTATTTAAATTAAATTATGCTAATTTATGGTAATAAAAATGACCCAGTTTAAAATCCAGCTCTTGTGTCCGTGTCGTTACTCCGTCTCTTCAGCAAAGCCCTACGCTAATATTTTCCTAACATTTGAAAGTACACTTCAATGCCAGTTAGCTTTCTTGCATATGTAATCATTAAAATATTATGATATTTACAGTAAATAACTGTAGATTTAAGTATTATTCTTTAAAAAAAATATTTTTAATGTGATTCTTTTCCAAGCTCAGATAAAATTTGTTATAGATAATCTTCATTTAGCAACTGTCTCATATAGTGACATTTGCAAATACAACAACAATAAATGGTAATAAAAATAATTTTCTGACAATGCATGGATTTTCAATAACACAAACTGTCAATGTGACACTGACTAAGGCCTGGCCATTTCATGCAGTAGCTTTGGCTAACCCAGGGCTCTAATCAAGTATTAAGGTCACAGACATGTGTTTCTTAAGTTGAAGCTGATACTTTTTAGGGAAGTTCTGTGCAATGACAAAAAGCAGCCCAGGAAAAGATAGCTTCTTAAGCAATTTCTTAAGTAGGGGGAGGGAAGGGGTCAGGACATCATAGGGAGGCTTTTTATCTGAATGAAACAGCAGAAACTAGCAGTCTGTCTGCTGTCTCTATGTAAGCAATCGCAATTACAAAATGAGGACTACCTGGACTTTCTAATTTAGTGACTTTGTTTTTTTTAAGGCCTTTGCCAACAAAGATAGTAAGATTTTTGAGCTGCACCTAAGGGAAAGGAATTGCCTGAATCCCTTAAAATGATCTATTAAGTCCTTTACTCTCAGTGATACTTGGGTTCTCTGATCCCAGATATGTAAATTATTGTACAATGTGGGATTTTACCTGCACAAACCCTTATGTATATAAGGTAGAAGGTGAAACTCTGGGCATATAAAACTATTGCACAGAGATTTATGTATACAAACATCCATTGATCAGATGTTAAGGATCAATTCATATGCATTGTGTAGAAGAGAGAGGAAAGTTTGGAGTGATATGGGGTTGGACAGACTTGATGAATGCTCTTTTGATATACAGTGTTCCCTCAATTTTTGCGGGGGATGCGTTCCGAGACCGCCTGCAAAAGTCGAATTTCCGCGAAGTAGAGTTGCGGAAGTAAATACACTATTTTTTGGCTATGAACAGTATCACAAGCCTTCCCTTAACACTTTAAACCCCTAAAATACAATTTCCCATTCCCTTAGCAACCATTTAGATTATTACTCACCATCTTTATTTTTCAAAATTTATAAAACAAAAAATTTATTAAAGGAGGATGAAAGTTTGGTGATGACATATGATGTCATCGGGCAGGAAATACCGTGGTAGAGGGAGAAAAACCGCGAAGTATTTTTTAAATAATATTTTTGAAAAACCGTGGTATAGACTTTTCGCAAAGTTTGAACCCGTGAAAATTGAGGGAACACTGTATTATCCTTTTTGTCTCTTTAATACATGATGTGTCTAGAGTGTTACAAGAATTATTTAAGATATGAGGCAGAGATGATGTTGTTGTGATAAGACACATCTTCATGGACTCTGTGGAATCATGTTGAATTCGACCTGCTAGGAGGTTCCAAAGGACCTATGTCACCCTGGAGGGGTGATGAAGACAGAGAGGACACTCCGTCGATTACAAGCTGAAAATGGTTCATCTCTTTCACATTTTTGACCCTAATATAGCACTTCATTGTTTTCCTTTGGTATGTTCAGATTCATCTGGCATTTAGCTAAATGTGGCCAGCAGGTTTCCTAAACAATATAATTAGCAATTACGTTCCAAAACAGCCAAACTGCTATTTAGAGCAGGTTGCATTGGAAGTTAGCTTATACAATTAGCAAAACTGCAGTTAAATAAGATAGGTTTTTGCTAGCTTACTAACAAAACTAAAGAAGTTATTATAATTGGTGGTTGAGATGCTTGTACATAGTGCTATGGCCCTGCCTTGTTGAGAATTATAGACCAATCTCCTTTTGCTGCATCAATTGTATAAGTCATGGAAGCCATCATAAACAATTCATCATCCTCCACTTAGTGACAAATAACCTACTCTCCAATAAGCAATTTGGTTTCAGGAAAAATTTGTCATGTGATCTGCAACTCGTACATTGCAAAAACATTTGGACCTCTCAACTTGATCAGGGTAAAGCAATAGATGCAATCTACATAGACTTCTGCAAAGCCTTTGATTCAGTGGTACAGGTCAAACCTATCTTAAAATGAAGTTCTTATGACATTTCTGGTTCTTGCACAGAGGGATAGCTGCATTCCTATCAAACAGGCAACAAATAGTTAAAATTAGAAATGCTTTAATAAACCTAGCACCAGTTAATAGTGGTGTTCCTCAAGGCAGTGTTCTAGGCCCAACACTCTTTTTGCTATATATAAACGATCTTTATGATCATATTGTAAGCAGCTGTGTCCTCTTTGCCAATGATGTAAAACTGTTTAACACAGAGATAATTCCACTACCCTACAAAATGACCTAGATTATGTATCTAAATGGTCAAGCAACTGGCAACTCCAAATCTCTGCTAACAAATGCTCAGTCATGCACATTGGCAATGAAAATCAGAATATCAAATACAAGCTGGACAGAAACTATCTAAAAGATGACCCACACTTTGTCAAAGTCCATGGTGTACTCATTTCAAAAGACCTAAGCCCCAGAGTTCACTGTAACGCCATTGCTAAAAAGGCATTAATAATTATCAATTTTATTTTACAAAGTTTTCTCTCCGGTAATGTTATACTTCTATCTAGGTCATATAAAACCTTTGCCAGTACTATCCTTGAATACTGTTCATCTGCCTGGAACTGACAATGTGTTTTGGACATTAATACATTATAGAGGATCCAGAGGTATTTTACATGACACATACAACAAACAAACAAATAAATCTTAGCTTTTTCAAGCAGGCACAGACTGTCAATAATGTAGTAGCTAGGAAAAGTTCCCTTAATGGGGATTTTTTTTGCAAAATTGTGGATTTTATTTCTTTTGTTTGAATGTGAACTGCTCAGAGAGCAGAGAGAATTATTTATTCAGGACAGAAGGATGGAGGCAAGTATTTATCAAGTGCTTGAACAGATAAACTGATAGACAGATAGGCCAACAAATCCGTGAGCCAGAAGGAAGGAAGGAAGGAAGGAAGGAAGGAAGGAAGGAAGGAAGGAAGGAAGGAAGGGCAATGAAAACAGTCTATTTGAAGGGATGGTTTGCTCAGTTTTGATAGATAGTTTTGATACTACTACATTCCAGATCAAAAATCACTTGCACCTCTCTGTTGGTTAATTCAATGTCACCCACATAAAGGAATAGGAACGGATATGTAATAGATTAGATAAGCAAAATTCTCAGATCAATAAAATGAATGCTGTACCAAATACTTTTTCTGCAGTTGTTTCTGACCACCTGCATCCAATTTGATGGAAAACTAAGTTTCATTTTTTTTCAAATAAAAAGAAGAACATAACTGTGAAATTCTCCTAGGTGGAACAAGATTGAACTTACCTTAATAACGAAGCTACCAAGGGAGATGTATGTGAATTTACTCCTTTGCTATACAACCATCTTTCCAGTATCAGCAGCATCTCTGGCTTCTCATGCTTCAATTAGATCCCAAAGGAAAACTTCATGGAGGACTCATCCCATAAGGCATTTTCAGATCTCTAAGCAAGAGAAGCCAGCAAATCTGCAGAGCAATGGAGAGATGTGTAACCGGAAAAAAGAAACATAGGTAATCTTGGTTACTTAGTGCTACATTTTTTTAAAAAGCCACTCAAGCCAATTTGAAAGCATCCTGAAAATGTGATTTAAGAAAACAAGAGGTTTTTTCCTACAAGAAAGGAGAGCCTTTAAAAAAAATTGAAGAAAAGTTGAATAAGCACAAGTACTAAGTGAAATAATGGTACAAAGAGGAAGATAGGGAAATATATTCATGAAAAAAATGAAACTAAAATTACTTATCCATATTGAAGCAAATAATATTTTTTGTTTCAGTCAATACTTTCATCTTTTATCTTATTGTCAGGTATTTCTTGAACGGGTTTATATTTATTCTTACAAATAAACCAAGTAAACATCAATCATTCATTTATTACATTTATATTCCACTCATCTTATCCTGAATTAATAGATTATACTTTATAACAAAAAGGGCAAAAGATAAAAGAAAACTTAATGCAAAGAATGTTACAAATGCTGACTGGAATTCATTTTTTAGAATTTGACTCCAAAGTAGCACAAAAACCCAACAAGCCCCTTCCAGATATTGGATGTTGGAATTATGAATAATGTCTAAGGTGATTGACTTGTCAATGAATGAAACTGTTCAATTTAAAAGTTAGATTGGTACTGATAGCTCATATGTTTGAATTCACATTAAATCAGGGCTGTGAAACTCCCGGCTCACAGGATGAATGTGTCATGTGCTGGCCATACTTATGCCCATTTTAGCGAAGGGGAAATTATTTATTATTATTATTATTTATTAGATTTGTATGCCGCCCCTCTCCATAGACTTGGGGCGGTTCACAACAGTGATAAAGAACAATATGTATTGACAAATCTAATAATTTAAAATCTAAAATAGCAATTATACACTTAAAAAATTTAAAAACAAGGAATCCCAATATAAAAAACATACATACAGTCATATCATGCACTAAAACCACATAGTCAGGGGGAGATGTCTCAGTTACCCCACGCTTGATGACAGAGGTGGGTTTTGAGGAGTTTACGAAAGGCAAGGATGGTAGGGGCAGTTCTAATCTCAGGAGGGAGCTGATTCCAGAGGGTTGGAGCCGCCACAGAGAAGGCTCTTCCCCTGGGTCCCGCCAGACGACATTGTTTAGTCGATGGGACCTGGAGAAGGCCAACTCTGTGGGACCTGACTGGTCGCTGGGATTCGTGTGGCAGAAGGCGGTCTCGCAGGTATCCTGGTCCGGTGCCATGAAGGGCTTTATAGGTAATAACCAACACTTTGAATTGTGACCGGAAACTGATCAGCAACCAGTGCAGACTGCGGAGTGTTGGAGTAACATGGGCATATTTGGAAAAGCCCATGATTGCTCTCGCAGCTGCGTTCTGCACGATCTGAAGTTTCCGAACATTCTTCAAAGGTAGCCCCATGTAGAGAGCGTTACAGCAGTCGAGCCTCGAGGTGATGAGGGCATGAGTGACTGTGAGCAACGACCCCCGGTCCAAATAGGGCCGCAACTGGTGCACCAGGCGAACCTGGGCAAACGCCCCCCTTGCCACAGCTGAAAGATGTTTCTCTAATGTGAGCTGTGGATCGAGGAGGACGCCCAAGTTGCGGACCCTCTCTGAGGGGGTCAATAATTCCCCCCCCCAGGGTGATGGACGGACAGATGGAAAAAAGTCCCAATATGTCATATGATGACACTGTGATGACATGAGTTTGATACCAGTACACTAGATGGTTAACAGTCTCGGACAGGTTTCAGTGTGTTTGAAGTAACAAGGCAGTGTTGAAAATAAAGCTTGTTCTCTCTTTAAGGTAAATAATGATTTCTGAATAAAAAGCTATAGTTAATGGGGCTGGGGAAAAGAAGTACAACTTTACTTGTGTTTGAGAAGCAGTTTTGTACTCAGCACAAAGCTTGTGAAGCTCCTTTAAGGAGCAAGTCATGACAACCACATGAAGATTTCATTTGTATTCCCTTTTTGCATGCCCAGGGCAGCCAATCACTTCAGTGTGATATGTTCTTCTCTCAGGTGAATCACCTCTTAATAGCTTTAAAGTGATTTAAGGAGTGGATTTCAGCAGGTGAAATTATCTGGGCTTTTATTTCCTCTCGAAACTGCTCTAGGATCTAAATAATTTAGCAGATATAAAAGCAGTGTGGCTATGAAAATAAAATGCACAATCTACAGATCCTAGGCTCTGAAAAAATGGCTCTTTTTAACTCAAATGTATAAACTGTTCAAATTTTCAAGGCCAAGTCAGTTCAGAATTTTTTCTGTACAGTACAACTAGCAATTCTATGTAAAGAAAAATCAAGGTATTCTGCTTGATATATAGAATTTTGGCCATTATTGTACCAACCTCAGAGATTCTTGTATACACTATACAAATTTGGTTACCACCAGCAGAGATCGTTATTTAGAAATGTCTAAATAATGACCTAATAACAGTGAAACATATTATTCGTTGTGTTTCCAGTTCATCTCATATTGATGCAAAATGTATCCTTAGAGTTTTTCAAGAAAGGTGTGATATTAGTTTTTATCAAAAATCAGATGTTCACGTTACAGCAATTCTACCTCACAGTAATTTTGTAGCTTCTAAAAGCTATGCTTCATTATATTTCTGTCTCTAATATGTATATTTGTCAATCAGATTCATAAGGACCATCATTCATCTTTGTAAAATAGATTCTGAATATTAGAAATTTTTCAAATGTTTAATAAACATTAAAATATATAGAAACAAATATTACATTACCCTTCAATTAAAATAATTCCATCAATGTACTTCTATTATTAAATACTGAATAAACTAATTAAAGAGTATCACTAAAATTAAACAGTATCAATCCTTCCAGTAACATTGCCATGTCATTGCCTCACCATTATATCAATATAAATACATGTCCATTGAATATATAGAAATGAATGTAAGGTCCCCATACACAAAACTGCTATAGAAACAAGAATTTTAGTTTAACAGCATTATTTTCTCTTTCTACAGAAGAAGTAGCACATCTCAGTCTCCCAAACTGTCTCTGCCATGGAAATTCTTCCTTGCAGTTTGGCTCAGGTTTCAGAGGTTGAAGCCAAAACTGGACCCAGCTGTTCTGTCCTGGTGTTGGCCCCAATATAATTAAATGCACACAAATTGTCTAATTAATAAAAGGATTTAATATGTACAAAAGTCTCAATATTGTAAAAGTTCTTAGTTATCAAAAAGTTATATAAAAGTAAAAGTTGATGGTTGTTAGTTATAGTGCTATTCTATTCTATTCTATTCTATAGTGAATAGAATAGAATAGAATAGAACAGAATTTTTATTGGCCAAGTGTGATTGGACACACAAGGAATTTGTCTTGGTGCATATGCTCTCAGCGTACATAAAATAAAATATACATTTGTCAAGAATCATGTGGTACAAAACTTAATGATTGTCATAGGGGTCAAATAAGCAATGAGGAAGCAATATTAATAAAAATCTTAGGATATACGCAACAAGTTACAGTCATACAGTCAACATGGGAGGAAATGGGTGATAGGAATGATGAGAAAAACTAGTAAATAGAAGTGCAGATTTAGTAGAAAGTCTGACAGTGTTGACGGAATTATTTGTTTAGTAGAGTGATGGCGTTTGGAGAAAAACTGTTCTTGTGTCTAGTTGTCTTGGTGTGCAGTGCTCTGTAGCGACGTTTTGAGGATAGGAGTTGAAACAATTTGTGTCCAGGATGTGAGGGGTCAGTAAATATTTTACCCGCCCTCTTTTTGACTCGTGTAGTATACAGGTCCTCAATGGAAGGCAGGTTGGCAGCAATTGTTTTTTCTGCAGTTCTGATTATCCTCTGAAGTCTGTGTCGGTCCTATTGGGTTGCAGCACCAAAACCAGACAGTTATAGAGGTGCAGATGACAGACTCAATGATTCCTCTGTAGAACTGAATCAGCAGCTCCTTGGGCAGTTTGAGCTTCCTGAGCTGGCGCAGAAAGAACATTATTTGTTGTGCATTTTTGATGATGTTTTTCATGTTAGGTGACCATTTTAGGTCTTGAGATATGACAGAACCTAGAAATTTGAAGGTCTCTACTGTTGATACTATGTTGTCTAGTATTGTGAGAGGTGGAAGGGTGGAAGGGTTTCTCCTAAAGTCTACCACCATTTCTACGGTTTTGAGTGTGTTCAGTTCTAGATTGTTCTGAACAAACCACAAGGATAGTTGTTCAACTTCCCGTCTGTATGCAGATTCATCGTTGTCTCGAATGAGTCCGATTACTGTTGTATCATCTGTAAACTTCAGTAGTTTAACAGATGGATCATATGAGATGCAGTCATTAGTGTATAGAGAGAAGAGAAGTGGTGAGAGTACACAGCCTTGGGGGGCACCTGTGCTAATTGTACATATATCTGATGTGATTTTTCCTAGTTTCACCTGCTACTTCCTGTCTGTTAGGAAGCTTGTGATCCACTTACAAGTGTGTTCAGGTACCGCTAGCTGATTTAGTTTGGTTAAGAGAATGTCCGGTATGATGGTATTGAATGCTGAACTGAAGTCCACAAAGAGGACCCTGGCGTAGGTCATTGGAGATTCAAGATGTTGAAGGATGTAATATAGAGCCATATTAACAGCATCATCTGTTGATCTATTTGCTCGGTATGCAAATTGCAGGGGGTCTAATAGTGGATCCGTGATGGCTTTCAAATGGAACATCACTAGCCTTTCAAAGGTTTTCATAACTACAGATGTTCATGTTTTTTTGTCATCTAGATAAGCAGGGATTAATAGGAAATATACCCCATATTTAGTCACACTGATGATGTTACTCAGTTGGGACACTACAATTCAACCTTGGGTTACATGTATTCTCTCTCTATATGCAGTAATAAAAATTCTCAGATTTTTCAACACCTACAACTTAGTCACAGAGAGGCATCTCACTGTCATGATTGAGAATGTTCCTTGGTGACTAACTGGTACCAATCAATGGTGTCCTGGTTAATAAGACATGTAGAAAAATCTAAGGCTTCTCAAGAAAATATTCACATGTGCATTGGTTCCAGGATAAATTAAGATGACTAAAACCCAGAGCTCAGGACAAACAGGTTTATTCTCAGTGATAGACTATAACATATCCTGCAATGTGAAGTAAAGGGAAGAGAAAAGAAAAGAAACTAAGCAACAGTCGTTTATACTCTCATGCTAGGATTATTAGGTACAAATTTAATCATCGTGGAATCTTCATGACCCCTCACTCATGTCAACATTTACAAGTTAGAAGATAATATCATATATTATATTCAGTGGAGGCACTAAGGTCAAATGCTTCATCTCTGAGTGTTTTAACTTAGGCTTTCACACTTCTAGTGATTACAATAATTAAAATTAAATACTGGTTTATCTACCATGGATTTATTTCAGTGACATTTTCAGTAATTTTTCTTTTTTGTATCTATTGTAAAAACTATAAGAGAGTCACTCAGATTATTCAGATTCCCTTAAACTCTTTGAAAGAGATTTATGACTCATGAATGCTTTAGATCATCATTAGCATCTGCAGCACTTAATGCTCTGCTGTTGGTGGGGGAATGAAAAGGTTGGTCTTATTCAAAACTGGATGATCATGATGTATATTTTGTCTCAGCTGTGCTTTTCTTCTGTTTGGCCTTTAAGGGTTGAGCCCTTCATTGAAGAGAAAAAGAGTCAGGATGGTAAGTTGATAAATTTCTATTCCTTAATTACCCTTTTTTGCTGCCAAAGTAGCTTTGACGTCTGAAGTCAAAGGAGAAAGGAGACACAAGTAGAAAATGGCATAGGAGACTAAAAGGAGCCAAATTCAAAATTACCTGGATTTATATGACATGAATTGTGGCAGCGGGGCACATGTGACCCTCCACAAAGTGTTCTGCTGGGCTCTCTGGTAGGAGCCTCCCGAAAATTCAAGGGGACAAATTGCAGACACATACAAGTTTGAAAATTCAAAACAATGTTCTTTATCACAAAATTCAAAATAAACTAAGCACTCTTTTTGTATTGCAAAGAGCACTCATCCCAAAACAACGGGATAGTCTGTACAATTTCCCTTAAGCAGTCATTAAGTACTTAGCTAGCAGCTGTGAAGAAACTTCACACCCCTTCTTCTTCCAACGAAGTGAGACACACACACACGTTGCTCTGCTTTGGTTTCAAAGGCGTGAAAAATCAACAAAGTCCAGAAAACAGTGACACACGATTCCTAAAAAACTGCAATTAGATACTCTTTTACAACGGCCAAACCCACACGCTGCTATTTATAGCAGCAGCCCTAATTACTGGAGCCCCACCCAATGACAGGTGGCCTCATTTTCTCTTGTAATAATCCTTCAGTTGTTGTCTCCTATGCATCACTCTATGCATGCGTGGATGTGTCATTAATTCTTGTTCAGAATCCAAGGATGATACAGATGATTGATCTCCTCCTGGGCTGTCTGCCAAACTCCCCTCTTCCCTGTCACTTCCTTGGTCAGAGGAGGCTTCATCGGCAGATTCCAGTAGGAGCAAAACAGGCCTGCGGCATGTGGATGTCTCCCCCACATCCACCTGCACATTCCTTGGGGCAGGAGCTGGGCCAGAGCTAACCACAACACCAAGTAACTCCCCAAAGTGCATCCTAATGTTGGTACCAAATTAATGGGTTTAAAATAGGGACTAATTAAATACAATTAATCAGTACTAAATGAAGTTATCTTCTGCTTGGGAGCCTATCACTAGAAAACCATGGACAATTCTACTAAACCATGCACTCCGATTTTTATTTACCAGTTATTCTTATATTTGAGCAAGCTTGACCTAAATAAATACCTAATGAAGACTTCTTTAGTAGCAGGGTGTGAAAAAGCAAGCTGCTTAGAAAAACTGCAGGCATCTGTGTGCTTCCTTCGTCCCCTCGCATTTGATCAGTTTCCCCAGTGCCAGCATAGCTGAGTTGTCCATAAAGCTGTAACCTTGATACAGATGTAGGAGGAGATGGGCCACCAGAAAACTGAGAAAACAGCACTCAAATACAAGAAGCCATTTTTCCTTCAAAGGGAATGGGTGGCCGAGAAGAAAAAGAAATATAGAGGTACAGCTAAGGAAAGCACCACATGCTCAGGTGCAAGTCCTCCACCTGTTGACCATTAACAGAAAAAGAAAAAAATTACAGAGAAAAGAAGGCAGAAGGCAGAACAAGATTTGTAAGAAGAAAACTGCTAGTGCTACTATAGAGTGTATTACAATGCTAAATATAGAGATGATTGAATAGTTATACTACACATTGTAATAAGGATAAACTTTGCAACAGTAATTGAATAGTGGTACAACAGTATAATAATTGTTATAGAAATGGTGTGTCGGTGCCTGGAGGCTATGAGGGTTTGGATGGGTGCTAACAGGCTCAGGCTCAACCCCGACAAGATGGAGTGGGGAGTGGTTGTGGGTTTTGCCTCCCAAGGACAATACCACCTGTCTGTCCATCACTGGGGGGGGGCAGTTACTTATCCCCTGGAGAGGGTCTGCAACTTGGGCATCCTCCTTGATCCACAGCTGACCCTAGAAAACCATTTTTCAATGTGGCAAGGGGGACATTCACCCAGGTCCACCTGGTGCACGAGTTGCAGCCCTATTTGAACAGGTAGTCTCTATTCAGTCACTCATACCATTATCACCTCGAGGTTCAATTTCTGCAGTGCTCTCTACATGGGGTTACCTCTGAAGAGTGTTCGGAGGTTGCAGGTAGTGCAGAACGCAGCTGCGCGAGCAGTCATGGGCCTTCCCAGATATGTCCATGTTTCTACTGCACTCCGTGAGCTGCACTGGCTGCCGATTAGTATCCGAACACAATTCAAAGTGTTGGTTATGACCTGTAAAGCCCTACATGGCACCGGACCAGACTACCTACGGGAATGTCTTCTGTCTCACGTATCCCAGCGATCAATCAGATCCCACAGAGTTGGCTTTCTCCAGGTCCCATCAGCCAGACAATGCCAGCTGGCAGGGCCTAGGGGAAATACTTCTTTGTGGTGGCCCCTGTCTTTTCAAATGAACTCCCTCCAAATACTCGCACTGCCCCCACTCTCCCCGCCTTCCGCAAAAGCCCACCTTTGCTGACAGGCTTAGGGCTACTGAATTGCTAATATCTAGCCCTGGCCAATGATTGAATGTATGTAACGATGTGTAACTGATTAAATTTTAAGTATTGGGGTTTTAAGACAGTGTTTTAAATGTAGATTTTGGTGTAGATTTCTAACATATTTTTTTGCATAAATTTGCTGTAAGCCAACCTGGGTCTCAGGAAAAGGGCGGCATAGAAATCAATGAATCAATGAATCAATGAATCAATGAATCAATGAATCAAATAAATAAATAAATAAATAAATAAATAAATAAATAAAAAGAATTTAGAAATAATAGAAATAGAACAGAATATATAAGAGATAATAGAAAGCAATGACCTACATATTTGCAAGTTTCATATTTTATTTTCATGTTTTATTTTTCAAAATAAAACATCTTTTTGATCCTTATAGGAGAAATAAAAACACCCTTGGACAAGTGTGCAGTGATTTTGTGGTTCCTTTGTGTGTGCATCAATCTAATTGGTCCAGTTTAAAAAAGACCCATCATACCGAGAAACTCTAAATCTTATTATAATTATGCCAGACCAGCTTTAGTCGATTGATTAAATCATTTGCTTGACAACTCTCATCTCAGTAGTTTAAAATGTATTGTACTCACAAGTACAAAAATTCTCTGAAATTTAATTGATGATAAATTTCCTGCTAGCCATAGCTGTTATATTTCCCCCCCTTTTTGATGTGTGACCTACCTTTATGGATTATTCTTAAGACAGCGCTAGAATAATATCCTTCTAAACAACTGGGATTAGCTCAAAGAATGTTCAAAAGTCTTGTTCAAAGAAATACTGTAGGAATGATAAATGATTTTGTACACCAGGGTGGGCTCCTCCCGGTTCGGACTGGTTTGCCCAAACTGGTAGTGATCCACTGGTAACATCACAATGACTTCACACAACTGGATCAGTTGGTGCTGGTCTGTGGGCATCGCCACCTTTTTTTAAAAAATTTTTTTTTCCTTCTGAGCAAGTTCTGGCACTGTGCATGCATTCACCATCTTTTTGGGGGGCTTTGTTTTTTTGCCATGTGGTGCGGGAGGAAGTGAACTGGCAACAAGGTAAGTTAGAACTCACCTGTACTTCCAGGGTCCTCCAATGCCTATTTTGGCTCCCAGGAGGCTGTAGGGAGGCTTGCTAGGCCCAAAACAGGCAGTGCTCCACCTGTGCCCCTTTTGCTAGACCCAAAATAGGGCATGGGGAGGGCTCAAGGGAGAAAGAAAGAAAGGAAACCCTCAATATTTGGGAATTCCCCATATAGACTGAGTTTGAGTTGAGATTTTATTATAAGTGGCTGCTAAACTAACCTTGCTCGGGATAGCTTAATCAACCCTGGAGCTTTGGTTTTTCTTTCTGCTACCAAAGACCTTCTAAGGTTATTCACAGGGAGGGAAGGATAAACTCTTTTACTCACACTTCATCCTCACTGTTTGGGGATTTTCCAGCTGCACTTTGAAAATGCTATTAGCTATCCTTGCTCATACTAAGCTAATCAACAGTGGAGCTCTAAGAATGTGAGCTGATCAATGGGCAAGTTCTCAATTTCAAAACATCTGGCTTTTCTTCCTGTTACCAAAAAACTTCTGGGGTTCTTCACAGGAAAAGAGAGAGGGAAGGAGGGAGAGAGAGAGAAAGAGTAAGAGTAAGAAAGGGAGAATGTCAAGAAAGAAAAAGAGAGAAAGAAAGAAAAAAAGAAAGAGGAAGGAAAGGAGAGAAAGAGAGAGAGAGAGAGAGAAGAGGAAGGAAGCACCACAAACCTTGCCACTAGACATGGCTTCAGAAGACACTTTGAAACAGCACAGCAATTTTGGGCTGGGAGATATCTCAGAGGTCATCTAGTCCAACCCCCTGCTGCAGCAGGAAACTTTACATTGTCTGGATTATTTTGGTGGTTCTAACAGAGAGGAAATTTTCCAGAAAGGAAAAGGAATTAACTACGACAAGACTGCCACGTAGAGATAGTCCTTGACACATGATCACAATTGAGGCCAAAATTTTGGTTGCTAAGCGTTGTTAAGTGAGTTTCACCACATTTTACTCAATCCATGACATTTCCTGACACCAACAGTCATGTGTAAGCTAGGGAAGAACATCTGAAGGCATGTGTAATGTTCTAATGTACAGAAATTATGGTTAAATGTGTGGCAGAAAGGGGACTCTGAATGTGTTTTTCCAAATACAGTAAGTGAGGTTGAATGTGTAGTTTTAGAAGAGCTCTCTCTCTCTCTCTCTCTCTCTCTCTCTCTCTCTCTCTCTGTGTGTGTGTGTGTGTGTGTGTGCATCAGTGTTGGGCTGCTCCACCCATGGGGGTGGGGGACACAGTGGGGGTAGTAGGTTTAGGCACTATTTATTGAATACTTAATAGTTTTTTATTGTCCTTTCTTCTCTAGTACCTTACTATGATCCTTAACTACTTTTAAATTAGGAAATAATTAAATAGTATGTTTTTACCCATAAACACTTAAATCATTTTAATCATTATCTAGAACTGAACTTTTATAGCAATTAAAGAAAATTGAGCTACTTGCCCAATATGTTATTCATACTGAACCTTGTGAGTTTGGTACAAAACCTTAAAATGTTACTGTGCTCGTCAACAAATAATGCTGTCTATCATTTGTCCTTTTTGTGGCTATTCAAATTATGTGACTTAATCAACTGAAAAAGCACCTTTTGAAAACTTATCTTGGTCGGTAAGCCACTTCCACCCAGTCACATGACCTTTAAGCCAGTCCCAGTCACATGACTGTCAAGCCACTCCCGCCTGGTCAAATGGTTGCAAGGCACTCCTACACAGGTCACATGACCATCAAGCCACACCCACAAAGTAAGCCATGCCAACAGTGTGGCAGTAAAAATTTTGGCAGCCCATCATTGGTGTACACACACATACAGTATATACATGGTAGATGATGTAGCTTTTTTTGCGTCTGTGTGTAATATGTATGTACACATGTGGCAAATACACATAGGATTAAATAGTATATTTTGGATGTTCAGTAGTAGTAAATAGACAGGGAAATGGTATCTCATTTAGGCCTTTGAGGTGAGGAGAAGCCAGGCACCCTAACCCTTGATGTGAGTGATATCAAGTTGGCCATGCTTACCCAATTATATGACTACCCAGCAATCCTCCCACCCAGTCACATGACTGCAAAGTGATTCTGACTCAGTCACATTACTGCCAAACCACTCCCACCCACCCACATGACCACAAAGCTACACCCATTGTCACATGACCATCAAACCCCACCCACAAAATAAGCCATGCCCACAGAACCGATAGTAAAAACTTTTGGAACCCACCTCTGTTGTACACCTACACTTTTCAGCTGTCTCTGAGCCACTAGTCTTGTACAGTTATGGGCATTTATATTTTGAAAAGTTCAACACAAAACTGGTTGGCACACTGACAGTTCATATTTATTCTGATTGCCATAATTTAGTAGAAAATTACTTTAGCTATTCAGTTATTTGCAAGTGCTGCTCCATAAAGCAAAGCTTGTTTTTATCTGGCAAACAGCAGTAAAAGATTGTTGATTTTCTTTGAAAGCACACAGTTAGCTATAAATCTAGGAAGCTAAAGCTGTCCTAAGTAAAGTTTGTTTATTTGTACATTTAATATATACTTATAAACTGCAAGCTCAAGTCCTCTAGGCAATTAAGAAAAAAATATCATTGACTAAAAGCATCAAAATGGATTGATCTGCCTCACACAGTATAGATAATCTATGTAAATAAAAATGTAAATGCTCGTTTGTTCAAAATCTTAAATCTCTAAAAGTTCTTCACCGATTGCTTTGAAATTTTGACACAGTGTTGCATTCGAATACGCACGATTTTATCTACCTATATTATATAGATGTCACACCTGTGACACTTAAAAATAGGGAGTTGCTTGGTATTGAGGCTGGTAAAAAAGATAGGAGGTGCATTTTTGTTGGTTGGTGAAAAAGATAGGAATCATGTTTGGATTGGTTGGTGATAAGTTGAACCAATGAGAATGGTCTGTTTATATGGAGTTATCTAATTGTGTTAAAAGATCGGGTCTTCGAACAAATCCCTAGGTGAGTGGGAGGCGGAGAGGCATGAAGTCCCCAGTGCTGGGGGTTCCTCTCCTACACGCAATACACCTTTTAATTCTTGATTTCCTATGGTTATTTTCATTATGTTCCTTTATTTATTTTTACACAGTGAACAGGGAGTCCCTTGGAACTGAAGTTGATGAAAAAGATAGAGGGCGCGTTTGGATTGGCTGGTGAAAAAGATAGGAGGCATCTCTCCTGTGGCCCAGGAGATCAAAGAGCATGCCACGTGGCTGGAGCTTGGGCAGGCCACTTTTGCCGCCGGCCCCAGCTGCTGCTCTAAGAACGGCAGTGAGATTCGGCTGCTGTGCCTGAGCGGCAGCTGAAATTTCCTTCCGGCAGCAAAAATTGCTGGTTTCTTTGCTTCCGTGAATGCGCGGCAGCAAAAAAATGGTAATTTTTACCGGAAATGCACTAGTTGCATGTGCAACTCATGCGCATGCCCAATGGCAATGGAGCGAGGCTACACGCTCCATTTCTGCCACCGGAAGGGCATTCCTGGCGTTCTGACTCATGGCCCATCCCTGCCCAAAAGCATTGTCAAATTAAACATATTAGAAAGGTGTGCTTTCTCCATAATTTCTTTTCCATTTAACCAGACTGAGCCACAGCAACAAGTGGGTGGGTACAGCTAGTAGCCAAAATAATTTCATAATAGATGTTAAGATCATCAATCTGAAAAAGTAATAAATTTAATGTAAAATAACCTTTAAAATCTGTTTTAATATCTATTTTTAAAAAGTCTTCAATTTAAAGGTCAACAGTTGAGGCACCAAGTGAGTCTTCCTGGAAAATTAGTGTGGCTATTGAAGAAACATCTTTCTCTAAAACAGGGGTCTCCAACTTTGGCAATTTGAAGACTTGTGGACTTCAAGTCCCAGCTTTGGTGGCTGAGGAATTCTGGGAGTGAAGTCCACAAGTCTTAAAGTTGTAAAAGTTGGGGACTCCCTGCTCTAATAGTAGTCTGCTGAAATTGAACAGGGGCTTTTCAGTTTGGTATAATGGTTAAGACACCAGGCTTAAAGCTTAGGTGGTTCCATCTAAGCCGTGAAAACCATCAGCTGACTTTCAGCCACTCATTGTCCCTCCCTGCCCAACCCACTTCACAGAATGGGTACAGTAGGATAATTATTTATTAAACAATAAAAGGCAAGATATATGATGACTATAGTGACTAGATAAAATGTATAATAAGGCAGTCCTTCAGTTAGCTTACATTCAAGAGATAACAACTATAAATACAATTTATAGATGTGAAAATGAAATCTTTTAAAGAAATATAAAGACATATTTTATCTCTACTAAAGTATTTGCTTTTATAATACTCTTATATCCTTTTTTCAAACTTGGTACCACTTTTACCAGTTTCTATTTTTAACATCAAAATTGACAAAAATATTTATAAAACTGTAAAGAAGCAGTTGGGGCCATGAAATTCCAGGAATCAAATAAATTAATGAAATAATTAATCAAATAAATTAATTATTTTCTTATACATTGAATATGCATCAAATATAGTTCCTTTGAGGAAGAGTTAAGAAATAAGTTTGCTTTAACATTAGGTTTTGAATATGCCTGTCTCCAAAGAACACTTTGTGCAGTTCACAATTTTTAAAACCATACATTTTTAAAAGAAAAAGAAAAAAAAGGAGTAAAATATCTGGATCTAATCCCATGAATAACATCTTAAAAAATGATCAGAGGGCCACAAACATCCTACTCTAAGCTTGAAGCCAAAGCCAGGTCTTGCAGAGTTTACAGAAATTTGAGGGATGCCTTATATATCTCTGTAGGGACATTACGTAGGACAGAAGTCTTCAAACCTGGCAACTTTTAAGACTTGTGGACTTCAAGTCCAAAAATTCTCCAGCCAGCTGGCTCAAGAATTCTGGGAGTTGAAGTCCACAAGTCTTAAAGTTGCCAAGTTTGGGGACCGCTGACATAGGAGTAGAAGAATAGTTTTGGGGCAGAGTTAAGGAAGGAATCAGTGTAAAATCATTATGTTCTCACAAGTGATTCAACTCCATCCAAAATTCTTATCTAGCCCCAATTTACTGCTGACTGCTGCTTGATTATATTATTGTGTACTTGAAGTGGAACCTAACAACTTAAGTGTGGTCCCGATTCTTCATTCTAACACATTATTCTAATAGATAGATTCCAGAACCAAGAAAGTTCACTTCCTCAGTTCACAAAATGGTATTTCAGTAAGGCACCAAAATGAACAATTATATAAGATAGCTGTTATGGGGAAATGACTTCTAAAAGATGGAAGCTGTTGGAATATTTTACAAAAGTTGATTAGTTTGGGAAGAATTTACCCTTTTTTTTGCAAATTTGGTCAAGATCTGTTTATTTACTGCAATATTTATAAACTATTGTTGGACTTTTGATTTGTTCTTATATCTTTTTAAATGTGTTTGTTAATTCTACTGCAATATTTTAAAACTTTAACTGATTTATTTCTTCTCTGTTATTATTTTTACTGTGGGGGGACAGAGTGCACCAGCCTGATCAGACTGGATAAGCAGATACTACTGAAGAGTGACAGGCATTCCTTAAATCAGAGGTCTTCAAACCTGGCAACTTTAAGACTTGTGGACTTCATTTCCCAAAATTCTGTTGTCCGGCCTTAAATAACCAGGACATATGACATGAAGAATATTATGGTTGATTGAGGCAGCTAGTTAACATTAATGTTTCTTCTCTAAACCAAAATTTTCAAGTTCTCCTTAGGAAAATGTATTGAAATGAATTAGAATAATTGCATTGGACGGGGAATAATACTCGGACATAAGAGCTGGATGAAAAATGGGTCACTTTATTGAATTACAGAAAGAGACCAGCAGAGGAAACTAAATGGGGCGGAATACCTGACATAACATACCTGGGCAACTAATGGGTGAACTCCTTGCCTGGTAAGAGTGAAGCGTGACACATCTTCACCCAAACCTAAAGCCACGCCCAGCGTGTGGGAGGGCTCACCCCCGTGACCCAGAAACGGAAATGACGTGGATGAGCCCCAAGCATTCCTCCCTCCCACCGCTCCGTCCGGGGAGGAAACATGAGTTTTGTGAGGATGGAACCCATCACTTTTTAAAAGATGCCCAAGGGAGAACACACAGTTGCAACTGACAACCCTTTTCCGCCCTGCTTCTGCCAAATAGTGACCAAAACCAAAATAAATTCAAATCAACCTATTTACAAACCAATACCCCTAACTCTTAGAAACCTTGCACACGACCAGGATGGAGAAGGCGAAAAAACAATCTGACAAAAACTTCCAATATTGCAAAAAATTCCTTCTCGGCCCCTACGGGTGACCTCTGGAAAGACATCCTGGGTATAGCGGAGGGTGGGTGGGTGATCGATTGGGAGGCGAGCAGGAAGTAAAAAGGAGTGAGGGTGAGAAAAAGCAGGCCCTGAAATAGGCCTTCTGACCACAACCTCCTCCTGCGTCATCTCCCCCGAGCCAGTTACTCTCGGGGGAACTCTCTCACCTCCCAGACTCCCCAATCAGCTGGGGGAGGGGCAGAAAAGATGCCCCTCCCAACCAGGAGGAATGTCGGGCCAGCAGCATTCTCTGCCGGCCCTCCCCTGGCATTTGGCGTGCAGCACGTAGGCATGCATGCCCAGCAGGCAGGCTGTGTCCTCGCCCCTCCCCGCTGCTACAAATGTCGGCTGGGCGATGATTTCGCCCGGCTCTCAATTCTAGCAATTCAGTTACTGTATACTGTATATATCTGAGTCTGCGGAGAGGGGCGGCATACAAATCCAATAAATAAATAAGTAAATAAATAATAAATAAATATACTGTAGCTCTTGCAGGGAATGTTCTCAGGGGAAGTTGGTATGACTATTGTGTAGCAGGAAGGCAGAAGAAGAGAACAAGCAGTGCCAGTGGTCAGTAGATCATTGACTGGCATTGTGGTGAAGGTTATAGATGAGCATCTCATTCCATTTCTCAAGTACGAAGTGCACACTGTAATACACTACCTGAATGTTAAGGGCATGAACAGTGCTGTGATGTGTGCCCAAGATGCTTACTGAAGCACACAAAATCGACAGTCAGTACCACCTGAAAATTTCTTGGCCATTTTGAGATTGAAGGCGAGGCTTTTCTCAACTGCATAGTGATAGGAGATGAAACTTGGGTTTATCACCATACTCCAGATAGCAAACAACAATCAATACAGTGGCTCCATACCCATTCTCCTTCAGTCAAAAAAATTTTAAACTCAGCAATTGGTGAGAAAAATCTTGGGCACTCATCACTCACAAATCTTGGGCACCTATCGCAGCAGCGTCCATTCTCTTAGCATTCAGGTAGCGTATTACAGCACACACTTGGCACTTGGAGGAAAATAGATTGATGTTTAACTCTAACATTCATCACAATGCCAGTTGATGATCTACTGACCACTGGCACTGCTCATTCTCTTCCACTGGTTTACAGCTATACGATAGTAATACCAATTTCCCCCATGAACATTCCCTGTGAGAGCTACATGTCTTGTAACCTTACTTTTTGGATAACCCTCGTATTATGATGAATATTAGGATGGAGAATTCCTGATATTTTTTTTAATTTTAACTGGGAAATTGCAACTCAAAGTTGATATAGACTGTAGTCTTTATCCGTCTGATAATCAACTCACACACAGTTCTTTGGCATTTGACATATTATGATAGATACTATGGTTTGTACCTTAAGAGTGTATTTTAAGCTTGTGAAATTGTAACTATTGGCTGCTCTTTTCTTTTGTATATATGTTATCTATGTATTTTTACCCTTCATTTCCTATATTTCTATATACAGTGGAACCCCGACATAAGAGCTGCTCTACTTAAGAGCAACTCGAGATAAGAGCTGGGAGGGGAGAGATATTTTTGTTCTACTTACAAGCCCAAATTCGAGATACAAGCACCAAGGAGCTGTCTCCTGAAGCCAAACGCTAACTTCCGCGTTCGGCTTCAGGAGACAGCTGCGAAGCGGCGCACGTGTTTTAAAAGGTTGCAGCCGGCCTGGGGGGCTCGGGGGGGTGCTTGCAGCTTTCTTTCTTGCTCTTTTTCTTTCTCTCTTTTACCTTCCCTTCCTCTATTTCTTGTTTTCTTTCTCCTTCCCACCTTCTTCCCTCCCTCCCTCCCTTCACTCATTCCTCTCTTACTCTCCCCTTTCATAAGTTTCCTTCCTTCCTTCCTCTGTTCCTGTCCCTTCCCTCTTTCCTTCCTTCCTTCCCACCCTCCGTCCATTCATTCACCCATTCCTCTCTTGATCGCTTAAAGCCGGTCCCTGGTGCAAAAAGGGTTGGGGACCTCTGTCCTACAGGATTGGGTGGCAGAGAAGTTGAACATATGTAAATTTAAAAGTTTAAGAAAGTTTATAAGTTAAGTGAAAGAAACTTCATTATTCATTTATATGTACATGTACATTTCTTCATTAAAAACATGTCTTTCTGCATAATTTAGACTAACTTTGTGAGTTTTTTGAGGGCTGGAACCAATTAAAATTATTTACATTAATTCCTATGGGGAAAAGTCGTTCGAGATAAGAGCTGCTCGACTTAAGAGCCCAGGTCCGGAACGAATTAAACTCGTATCTCGAGGTACCACTGTATGCCTGTATGTCTATTTTTATATGATTTCTGATGCTCTCAATTCTCCCTGGTCATCACTCAAGTTTATACTTGCTCACTTATTTAAAATTATTTAACCTTAAAATATTATATTGACTTTGATAAAATATTAACCCAAAAGTCATAATAAATTATAATAGTTCAAGGAAAAGTGATACAACCTAACCATCTGTGTTCATAGTTTGGTAAACATTTCTGACAATACTACGTCTCTTTAATCTCCTGGGGATTATAATTAGGAATCTGCAGATGAATAAACACAGCAGGCTCATATGATTACTGCATTTCCCCTAGTTATAAATAGGTCATTGCTCACAAATGGCCAAAATGTTTACTGTGACAAAGGTTTGGTCAGATTACAGTGAATCAAAACTATTATGTGGAGTTGTTATATGAAGTTAAACCAAAAGTCAAAATACTTTTGCACCACACGATGTGTGCTTACATGACAAAAAACTTGCTGAAGAAATTAATAGGAAGTTAACTGCTGTACAGATATTAATGGTTTAATAATTTTTTTTGCAATGTAAACATTTAGTAATGTCAATAGATAGTTTTATTTAATCAGTCAAATTGTTATGAATTCTGGAATTTGTTTTATTTGGACTTTTTGTTTTAAACAAGCCTTTAAAAAATCTATCTGCAGCTGCAGAAGGGCAACTAGAGATTTGATTCCTGGCAAACATTCAGCAATCATCTATGTCCAACAGTCATTCATAAAAAAAGATAGTTAACATGCAGGTTTTTCACTTTTAAACAGAAATATTTCTGAGCATTTGTTGTCTGGTGGGGAAAAAAATACTGCATTTTTTGGAGTATAAGACACACCTTTTTTCTCCCTAAAAGAGGCTGATAATTTGGGTGCGTCTTATACTCTGAATGTAGCTATTTTTCCCCCCAGCCCTAACGAGCTGCTAACGATTTTCCCAGCTCTGACCTTGCAGGCTCTTACATTGTTTCTCTCTGCAAAAAATGTTTTCCAAGCCTTAAGTCTTTGCAGGGTTTTTTCATTGCTTTCTGAATAAATTTCTTTCCAGCCCTAAGCTGGTGCTAATGATGTCCCCAGCTCTTACTGGCTTGCAAGCTCTTTCACTGTTACTCTGTGAAGAATGTTTTCCAAGCCCTAAGTTTTTGCAGGGTTTTTTCATTGCTTTAACTTGCTCTGAATAAATTTCTTTCCAGCCCTAAGCTGGTGCTAATGATGTCCCCAGCTCTTACTGGCTTGCAAGCTCTTTCACTGTTACTCTGTGAAGAATGTTTTCCAAGCCCTAAGTTTTTGCAGGGTTTTTTCCATTGCTCTACTTGCTCCAGGTGCTAATGATGTTCTCAGATCTTACTGCCTTGCAAGCTCTTTCATTGTTACTCTCTCCAAATAATTTTTTTAAAGCCCTAACCAGGGGATAAAATAATGTGCTGAAACTGACCAGACTAAGGATGCTGGCCAGATGAATAACTGGTAAGCAGATTCTTTTCCCTATTTCCCTCCCCCAAAACTAAGGTGCATGTTATACTCCAGTGTGCTTTATACTCCAAAAAATATGGTAGCTCTTTTTATTTTTTTTTTAAAAATATTCTACCATGTTTAATGTACAGAGGTGGCTTCCTCCTGGTTCAGACCTGTTCGTCCGAATCAGTAACAAGCCAATGGTCATGTCGATGTCATGGAACCAGTTCTGATGGTGCCGGTCTGTGGATGCCATCATCTTTTTATGGGAAATTTTTTGGATATTTTTGGGGAACTTTTTTGGGGGGGGGGATTTTGGGGGGGGATTTTTCCTTCTGTGCATTTGCAGCAGCTGAGTTCCTGGCACTGGGCATGCTTCACCATCTTGTTTTTGACTTTAAAAAAAAAAAAATGTTGGCACTGAGAAAGGAAGTGAACCGGCAGCAAGGTAAGTTAGTTACTGTAGCATGTGGCCATCATCTTCTGTGGTGGTATTGGTGTTCTTACTTCTAATACATAGATGAGCAATTAAGTTTTATAACTGTTTGTATTTCATTTCATTCATTCATTCATTCATTCGATTTTTATGCCGCCCTTCTCCTTAGACTCAGGGCGGCTTACAACATGTTAGCAATAGCACTTTTTTAACAGAGCTAGGCTATTGCCCCCACAATCTGGGTCCTCATTTTACCCACCTCGGAAGGATGGAAGGCTGAGTCAACCTTGAGCCGGTGGTGAGATTTGAACCGCTGACCTTCAGATCTACAAGTCAGCTTCAGTGGCCTGCAGTACAGCACTCTACCTGCTGCGCCACCCCGGCTCATTTGCAAACTAATGCTAAAGATAAAAAGTATTTGCAAACTAGTGCTAAAGATAAAAAGCAGTTCGATCTTTGGCTTTCCCCCCACAAGTCATTGATTCTTATGGACCATTATTCCCAACTCAGCTGGAAATGCATTGAGTATTTAGTGTTGAGACTAAAATTAGTTGAATTGTATGATGAATAGCAGTGTCATCCTAGTTGACTGGGTATTGTATTGTACTGTGTTGTAGAGCATGGATGTCAAACTCGTTCTGTCACATTGCCGGAGGGGGGCGGCATACAAGTATAATAATAATAATAATAATAATAATAATAATAATAATAATAATTATTATTATTATTATTATTATTATTATTATTATCATTATTGATAATAATAATAATGATGATGATGATGATGTGATATTTTGGACAATTTCCTCAATTGCGGAGTGGGAATGGGCTAAGCATGCCGCATCAGGTCTGCAGGCCACCAATTTGACATCCCTGTTGTAGAGAGACAGGCTTTCAAAACTCCCCCCCCCAAAATCAAAATTTTAAAACAATTCACAAGATAATTTGTTTTTAACTCAATTGATCTTGGTCCTCCTTGTTTCTTACCATCTTTAAATGTTGTTTCATAAAGCTTGCCACTTGGGTGGCACTGAATATCATATATCATATCAAACATATTGGAGCCAGTTTGCTTAGTGATTAAAGGCACCCAGACTAGATGAAAGAAGGCTGGGAGTTCTAGTCCTGCCTTAAGAATGTAAGGCAGTTGGGTGACTTTGGGCCAGCTCATCTCACACAATGGCGGGTTGCTCATGAATTGGACTGGTTCTTAGAACCGGTAGCAGTGGTGGCAGGTGGCTCCTCCCACCTGCTAAGGATGCTTCTGTGCATGCATGCGCGCACAAGCACATGCACAAACTGGTGGCAATCTAATTTAGAACCCACCACTGACCTCACAGTCTTGTCATTATCAGGAAAAATAAGCGAAGGAAGAACTATGTTCATTGCCTTGAATTATAATTATAAATATTTATAAAGGTAATAAAGGCAGAAAATAAACAAAATCAAATATTGACATTAACAAAAGAGATTCATGTCTATCTGTCTATGATATCACAGCTGTGGGTTATTATTTTTCCCAATTGTAATAGTTCATTACACCAAATCCTCTAATTTTGGAGATATTTTTATTAGGGGGGGAATGTGAGGTTCTCCACAAGCCCTTTCAACTTTGATTATTGGTCAACGTACCAAGCTCTAGCAATAGCTGTGGCACTGTCTAATAGTCCCTTTCATAGTTGGTAAAATCTGACTTTGAAATGGAAAATGAATACTCACTGTTGAATTTGTTTCCTGTTCTCTCCAGGTACAGACAGTCCAACAAGTGAGTGGATAATGCCCTCCCTCTTGAACTGAAGGCAGGATCCTGACTGGACAATGGTCTTTGGCCCTAGGGAGGAGTACACATATGCCTTACCCACCCAGACCAAAGGCCTGAACAATTCACTAAGAACCCACTATAAAAATGATGGTGTATTATGAAAATATTATTATTTGCATGGCTAAAACAGAAAATAGCATTGTCTCTAATTTGCAAGGAGCTTTTGCTTCTAGCACAATGACCATTAAACAAGCCAGTTTATGTTTATTGGATCTTGCAATAAACAACAACAACAAAAAATCCACAATGTTATCTAAAACTAAGGAATGATTTTCAATGGATGACAGTCTGGGGAAGTACTATAGATGGGTAGTATCTTGGAAAAACTAGTTTTCCTGCCTGTTTGAATGTGTAAAGATTGTCCCTGGCAGAACAAATTTAGTAAACTGAGAGTCTGGCAAGCTTCTATAATTTGTACAGGTGAATAGAGTTCATTGCAAGCAAGAGGACTACTATTGGCCAACATTTCTTTCTTGATAACCCTTGTGTTTTTGCAAAAAAACACAAAATTCAAAATGAACTGTTAAGCATAATATCCGAGTCCTGAATTCCAGATGGTCAACTGCATGATAACTATTTATTAAACAAATTTATCTAGCGGTCACACTCACACATAGAAACATAGAAACATAGAAACATAGAAGTCTGACGGCAGAAAAAGACCTCCTGGTCCATCTAGTCTGCCCTTATACTATTTTCTGTATTTTATCTTAGGATGGATATATGTTTATCCCAGGCATGTTTAAATTCAGTTACTGTGGATTTATCTACCACGTCTGCTGGAAGTTTGTTCCAAGGATCTACTACTCTTTCAGTAAAATAATATTTTCTCATGTTGCTTTTGATCTTTCCCCCAACTAACTTCAGATTGTGTCCCCTTGTTCTTGTGTTCACTTTCCTATTAAAAACACTTCCCTCCTGGACCTTATTTAACCCTTTAATATATTTAAATGTTTCGATCATGTCCCCCCTTTTCCTTCTGTCCTCCAGACTATACAGATTGAGTTCATTAAGTCTTTCCTGATACGTTTTATGCTTAAGACCTTCCACCATTCTTGTAGCCCGTCTTTGGACCCGTTCAATTTTGTCAATATCTTTTTGTAGGTGAGGTCTCCAGAATAGTATTCCACAGTTCATGTGGTCTCACCAGCATTCTATATAGAGGGATCATAATCTCCCTCTTCCTGCTTGTTATACCTCTAGCTATGCAGCCAAGCATCCTACTTGCTTTCCCTACCGACTGCACTGTTCACCCATTTTGAGACTGTCAGAAATCACTACCCCTAACAAAACCACATCCTCACAAAACTTTGCAAAATTCTTTTCAAACGTTCTCTCTGAACAATGATGCAAAAATACTTTGAAGTAGTTTGTCCCACATTTTTTTTTTACAAAGCACAAATAATCGATTGCTTATAAGAGAGCTATTTTGTTACAGGGGTTAAGACTCAATGATAGAAACCAGGAGATTGTGACTTTTAGTTATACTTAAGACACAAAGCCAGTTGGATTATCTTAAGCCAGTCACACTCTTTCAGCCCTAGGAAGCAGACAATGGCAAATCATTGGGAGGTCATCGGACTGATGAGTGCCCCCACTTGTTTACTGGACTCGTGTCCCTCCTGGCTGGTTTCAGCCAGTAGGAAGGTGACACGAGGCTGGTCCCAGGCTTTGATCAATGCCTCCTTGACTGAGGGGTCCTTCCTGCAACTGTTAAAGGAAGTAGTGGTGATGCCCCTCTTCAAGGGGCATCCCTGAATCCAGCTGACCTTAAAAACGGTCATCCAGTCTCTAACCTATTCTTTATGGGAAAGGTTGTAGAGAAAGTGATGGTGCTCCAGTTCCTACAGTCATTGGATAAAATCGATTATCTAGACCCTTATCAGTCAGTTTTCAGGCCCAGCTACAGCACAGAAATTGCTTTGGTCATATTGATGGATGCCCTCTGGTGACCCTGGGATAGAGGACATTCCTCTATCCTGGTGCTCCTTGACCTCTCAATGGCATTCAATACCATTGACCATGGTATCCTTCTGCAACAACTATGGGAGTTGGAGGTGGGAGGCACCATGCTATGGTGCTTCTCCTCCTATCTCTCCAGTTGGTTGCAGTCGGTGTTGGTAGGAAGGGCAGAGGTTGACCCCTAGGCCCCTCCTTTTTTAAAAAAAAAATATTTTTATTGAAATTTAAACATTAAAAAAATAATACACAAAAAGACATAAACAAATATTAACACAAAGACATCTACAAAACAAACAAAGAAAAAGAAAAAAATAAGAAAGAAAAGAGTGGGGGAAGAGTGGCACCCCATAAAGGAGTAGCGCACCCTCCTTTATGGGGTGCCAAAGGATTCAGTTCTCTCCCCTCTTATTTAACATCTATATGAAACCACTGGGTGAGATCATCTGACAGCACGCGGCTGGATATCAACAATACTCTGTTGATACTCAGCTTTACATCTCCACCCTGTGTCAGTTCAGTGAAGAAGTAGATGTGATGTGTCAATTCCTGGAGGTTGTGAGGGTCTGGATGAGAGTTAACAGGCTGAAACGTAATCCCAACAAGATTAAGTGGCTATGGGTATTGCCTTTGAAGGACTATACCATCTGTCCATCCGAGGTTTGGGGGCAGGGAGGACATTAACCCCCTCAGAACAGGTTTGCAATTTGGGTGTCCTCTTAGATCCTCAGCTGAGACTTGAGCAACATCTCTTAGCTATAGCTAGGGGGACCTTTGCACAGCTTTACCTAGTGCACCAGTTGTAACCCTTTTTCGATCAGGACTCTCTTTTCACAGTCACTCATGCCCTTATCACCTCGCGGCTCAATTATTGCAATGCACCCTGTATGGGGCTACCCTTGAAAAGTGTTCAGAGACTACAATTGATCCAGAATGCAGCCACATGAGCTGTGGTGGGTGCACCTTGGTACACCCACATCACACCAACATTCCGCGAGCTGCACTGGCTCCCAATCAGTCTCCGGACACAATTCAAGATATTGGTTATCACCTGTAAAGCCCAACATGGCTTAGGGACAGACTAACTTCAGGATCGCCTACTACCGCATAGCTCCCAGTGACTGATAAGGGCCCACAGGGTTGGCCTTCCCTGGGTCCCATTGTCTAGACCAGTGTTTTTCAACCAGTGTGCCGTGGCACACTAGTGTGCCGCGAGACATGGTCAGGTGTGCGGCGAAGCTCAGCAAGAGAGAGAAAGAGAGAGAGAAAGAAAGAAAGACAGAGAGAGAAAGAAAGCAAGAGAGAGAGAAAGAGAGAGAAAGAAAGCAAGAAAGAGAGAGAAAGAAAGCAAGAGAGAGAGAGAAAGAGAGAGAGAGAGCGAGAAAGAAAGAAAGCAAGAGAGAAAGAGAGAGAAAGAAAGCAAGAGAGAGAGAGAAAGAAAGAAAGAGAGAGAAAGAGAGGTAGGGAAGGAGACAAAGAAAGAGAGCAAAGAAGAGAGGAAGGGAGGAAGAAAGAAAGAGGGATGGACAGAGAGGGGAAGGAAGGAAGAGAGAGAAAGAGGGAGAGAAATAGAGCGAAAGGGAAGAAGAGATATATATATATATATTTGTCCAACCTTTTTTTAGCCCCCCCCCCCCCGCTCAATGTGCCCCATAATTTTGTATATGTAAAAAATGTGCCGCAGCTCAAAAAAGGTTGAAAATCACTGATCTAGACAGTGTCAGTTGGCGGGGCCAAGAGGGAGGGCCTTCTCTGTGGTGGCGCTGGCTCTCTGGAACCATCTGCCCCCTGAGGTCTGCACTGCCCCCATCCTACTAGCCTTCTGGAAAGCCATGAAGACCTGGCTCTGCCGGCAGGCCTGGGGCCATTGCTAATACGGTATCATCTAGATCCAGCCACAAAATGATATGAATGATCTGTTAATGGATTTTAGATTGTATTTTATTTTGGTTTTATATGTTGTACACTGCCCAGAGTATGGAAGGAGTTGAGCAGCCTATATATGGGATAGGTAGGTAGGTAGGTAGGTAGAGACAGAAAGACAGACAAACAGACAGACAGACAATTTCTGAAACCTTGGCAAGAAAACAGCAGAAACCTGTCCAAGGAGTTGCCAAACTCAATACAGACTCATAGATAAGAAAGAAAGAAAGAAAGAAAGAAAGAAAGAAAGAAAGAAAGAAAGAAAGAAAGAAAGAATATAGGGTTTGGTATTAACTGTGGGACCAAAATAGATGTATTTAATATATCCTGATATAAAGCTTTAAATTTTAAAAATACAAGTAGCGTTTACTGGCAGATGGGAGCAATAATTATCAAGATTGCTGCAGGCAATGAAAGAAAATTTAGCTTTTTCTTTGGGTAATTCTAAATAAAAGACCTGCTTTGAAGATGCTACACAGAACTATTCAATGATTCATTTAATGTCACATCTAGTTTGATACTCAGAAGAGCTAACAAAAGCCAGCTACCTTAACACTGAAAATGGATGCATTCTTTTAGCCTGGTGTAGTGTTGAAACAAAAGAAAAAGCTCAGGTAAAAATTGAGCTGCAGCTACCTAGCGATATGAACAAAATTATATTTACATTTTAATATATTGTTGAGTTAATGAACAACTCAAACTCATTGTGTTAAATTTCCCAACATTATCAATTTACCTTTATTTTTCATATGAAAGATCTCAGGCATATTAACCAAATAAATACTATATAAAGAAATACATATTGTAGAATTTGCCCCGCCCCTTCGTAGTATCTATTTGTAATAAAATATCTCAGAGTGGTTGTGAATATCAAATACAGTAGACTATATTACATTATATTAAAATTTTGATATTAAATTTCTTATACATGTACATGTAATTATGTATTCACCAGTATTACCGGTAATGCAGGCTGGAGAATTCTGGGAGTTGAAGTCTGCACATGTTAAATCTGCAGAACTTGAAAAATACTGCTATGTGCCATTATTGCATTAAGTAATCAGCTTAAGACCAAAATCTTAATTGTATAAAAATATTTCTTTCTCTTTTCTTTATTTCCAATACTCTAAGCCAGGATTGCCAAACATGTGGCCCATGGGTCTAATAATGCCTCATGCACTGGCCATGCTCACCTCCGGTTTAGTGAAGGGGAAAAAAAGTCACGTTATGTCATGTGATGACAATGTGATGCCGCAAGTTTGATACCCCAGTATCTTGTATTTAAATACTAGAATGTCATTACAATTTAATATTGTATAAATATATTGTATAGAAATAATAAAAAATAATAATGATATGTTCTATATTTTGGGTAAATATTTTTCATTCACTCTACATCATGCTGCAAATAAGAAATAAAATATAATTTCTCTGCCTCTTGCTTTTCATTGAAAATAGATGGCTGTTCCCACTAGACATGGGGAAAAGAACCATAATTTTCTTTCCCAAGAATGCCACTAGAATTATGTTACATTTTGATACTCCCTTTGAGAAATTATAATTCAAATAGCATAATGTTATGCTGCTACATCTTGAAATAGCAGTAGTAATTTATGCTGTTTCATCAGAATTAATCATGATCTTCTCATCTTAGTATCATTTCTCAAAATTGAAAAAGATGCAAAATTATTTCCTTCTTTTTCTACTTCTGACAAGGTACTAGGCAAGAAGCAGTGGTGGCGAAGTGGTTAGAATGAAGTACTGCAGATTAATTCACTGCTTGTTCCAGGAGTTCAATTCTGAATGGCTCAAGGCTGACTCAGCCTTTTATTCAAAACATCGCTACAGAGCACTGCACACCAAGACAACTAGACACAAGAACAGTTTTTTTTCCGAACGCCATCACTCTACTAAACAAATACTGTAATTCAGACATTCTACTAAATCTGCACTTCTATTCTACTAGTTTTTCTCATCATTCCTATCACCCATTTCCTCCCATGTTGACTGTATGACTGTAACATTATTATTATTATTATTATTGTTGTTGTTGTTGTTGTTGTTGTTGTTGTTATTATTATTATTATTTATTATTATTATTATTATTATTATTATTATTATTATTATTATTATTATTTATTAGATTTGTATGCCGCCCCTCTCCACAGACTTGTTGCTTATATCCTAACATTTTTATTAATATTGCTTCTTCATTGCCTATTTGACCCCTATGACAATCATTAGGTGTTGTACCACATGATTCTTGACAAATGTATATTTTATTTTATGTACACTGAGAGCATATGCACCAAGACAAATTCCTTGTGTGTCCAATCACACTTGGCCAATAAAATTCTATTCTATTCTATTCTATTCTATTCTAAGGTTGGTAAAATGGGGATCCAGACTGCTGGGAACTACATGCTGACTCAGTAAACAAGGGATATAAAGCACTAAAAAGTGGTATATAATAATAATATTAATAATAATAATAATAATAATAATAATAATAATAATAATAATAATAATAATAATAATTGCACTACACCTCCGCAGTGACGTTGACAGGCTGTATTTACCAAGGAAAATAGGCAGCAGAGGACTTTTGCAAGTGAAGCAGACAGTGGAAGAAGAGAAGCATGCAATAGCTGACTATCTGAAAGAGAGTAAAGAATCAACGTTGATGGAGGTCAACAATAGGAAACCTCTCAAGGTGAAGCAAACTAAGGACCAGTACAGAAAAACTGTAACTCAATGTCATATGGATAGTTGGCGGAACAAAGCATTGCATGGCCAGTTCTTGGAGAAGATTGAAGGCAAAGTGGATAAAGAAAAGATCTGGTCATGGCTTACAAGTGGAACACTCAAAAAGGAGACAGAAGGACTAATACTGGCGGCACAAGAACAGGCCATTAGAACAAATGCTGTCAAAGCCGGAATTGAAAAATCAACAGATGATCCAAAGTGCAGACTCTGTAAAGAAACAGATGAAACAATCGATCACATACTCAGCTGCTGCAAAAAGATAGCACAGACTGACTACAAGCATAGACACGATGCTATGGCACAGATGATCCACTGGAACGTGTGCTAGAACTACCATCTACCAGTGGCAAAGAACTGGTGGGATCATAAGCCCCCAAAAGTGATTGAAAATGAGCAAGCAAAACTACTGTGGAACTTCTGACTTCAGACTGACCAAATTCTGAAGCATAACACACCAGACATCCTGATTGTGGAGAAGAAGAAAGCATGGATCATCGACATCGCAATCCCAGGAGACAGCAGAATTGAGGAGAAGCAGCTAGGGAAATTAGTGAAATACGGAGATCTAAAAATCGAGCTGCAATGACTCTGGCATAAGCCCGTGAAAGTGGTCCCAGTGGTACTTGGCACACTGGGCGCAGTGCCAAAGGATCTCAGTGGACATTTGAAAACCATCAGAATTGACAAAATCTCCACCTGTCAATTGCAAAAGGCCGCTTTACTGGGATCGGCAAACATAATTCGCCGCTACATCATGCAGTCCTAGGTGCTTGGGAAGCACCCGACTGGTGATGAAATACGAAATCCAGCATAGTGATCTCATTTGCTGTGTTGTATTGACACAACAACAACAACAACAACAGCAACAACAATCATCATCATCATCATCATCATCATCATCATCATCATCATCATCATCTTATTAGATTTGTATGCCACCCCTTTCTGAGAACTATTGCTATTGCTACTGAAATAACATAATATTTCCATGCCATGGAACAAACAATTTAGAAATATTTATTTAGCAAGTTTATAGAGCTGGCAAATGCCTATCTCACAAAATGTGACACTGGGTGGCGTACAATATATAAGAAGAAGAAGAAGAATAAAACACTTAGTAAACAGAATAAACATTAAACCCAAGATAGTGAGAGAACAACTCTCACTTGACATCACATTTATTATCACTATTATTTATTAGATTTGTATGCCGCCCCTCTCCGTAGACTCGGGGCGGCTCACAGCAGTGACAAACAATATATAATAGCAAATCTAATATTAAAGTCTAAAATAACAATTTTACATTAAAAGCCTAAAAACCCTATTATATAAAAAAATCATAAACACAACCATACTATACATAAAACTGCATAGGCAAGGGGAGATGCCTCAGTTCCCCCATGCCTGACGGCAGAGGTGGGTTTTAGGAAGTTTACGAAAGGCAAGGAGTGTGGGGGCAGTCCTAATCTCCAGGGGGAGCTGGTTCCAGAGGTCAGGGCCACCACAGAGAAGGCTCTTCCCCTGGGTCCCGCCAGCCGACATTGTTTATTCGACGGGACCCGGAGAAGGCCAACTCTGTGGGACCTAAACGGCTGCTGGGATTCGTGTGGCAGAAGGCGGTCTCGTAGATATTCTGGTTCGGTGCCATGAAGGGCTTTATAGGTCATAACCAATACTTTGAATTGTGACTGGAAACTGATTGGCAACCAATGCAGACTGTGGAGTGTTGGTGTAACATGGGCATACCTAGGGAAGCCCATGATTGCTCTTGCAGCTGCATTCTGCACGATCTGAAGTTTCCGAACACTCTTCAAAAGTAGCCCCATGTAGAGAACGTTAGTAGTTGAACCTCGAGATGATGAGGGCATGAGTGACTATGAGCAGTGACTCCCGGTCCAAGTAGGACCGCAACTAGTGCACCAGTTTTTTTTAAAAAAAATCAATGTAGTGTATGCAGAGGTGAAATCCAATTTTTCTACTGCTGGTTCTGTGGGCATGTCTTGGTGGGCATGGTGTGGCTTGGTACGCATGGCTTGGTTGGAATTGTAGAGGAAGGATACTACAAAATCTCCATTCCCACCCCATTCTGGGGCCAGCCAGAAGTGGTATTGGCCAATTTTCTGAACTACTCAAAATTTGTGCTACTGGTTCTCCAGAACCTGTCAGAACCTACTGGATTTCACCCTTGAGACTATGGCTTTGGTATTCAAGGACTTTAAAGTGTTATGAACCATTGTATCCAGATAGCATGACACTTCTCTCAGTTATAAGATATAAATGCTGAGAAATACTGCAAAGGAAAAGAACATAATGTCAACTATGGTAAAGAAAAGAGATAGTATCTGGAAAATAGTAAAAAAAAGATATCAAAATAGTGTAGTGGGTTGATTTTCTGTCAGTAAAAAAATAGTATCTCCACAAAGTTTTAAGAGTTTCTGTGGTTATGGTTGTTTCTTGTGAGTATCACAGTAAGTAGAAGTGAAAGAAGGGTCTCTTTGTAACCAGACTTTGTAATCAGACAAATCCTCTGATCCAAATTATCATTAACTACTATTAACCAAGCACTGAAAGTGATAGGACAAAATAAGCATAAATGAAGATCTAGAAGAAAGGAACTAACAGCAAGTCACAGCTTGACACCAACCCAATGGAAAAAAAGTAACAGTGGGAAGCTTGCACCCGACAACTGCAATTATTCTAACCCATAGTTCCCATAGTTCAATGTTAATAAATTAGGAGTCCCCACACACACACATACACAAAATCTAGCCTTTCTTTCTGTTCAGTAGCTTCTATACCTTTCTTTCTCAACCTTGTCTTTCCAAACTTTGAAAAACATAATTTTGCCCTCTCAGCAGAACTTTGATCGACCACTTATTATCTATTGATATTGTATTAAAAGATATGGCAGCTGTAGGTCCTTTAAGAAGGATGTTCACTTTAAGGCAGTGATGGTGAACCTTTTTTGTCTTGCGTGCCAAAAATGGGAGTGGATGCATAGGCTAATGTGGGTGCGTGCCAGCACACAACCCCCCATGCACACACTGTGCATGCGCACATCCTCAAGCATGCCCCCCACCCATTGGGATGGTTTTCGCCCTCAGGCTTTGTTGTGGTTGGCTCTGGCCCAGCTCCTGCCCCAGGGAATGGGGAGGTGGATGCAGGGGAAACTTCAACATGTCACAGGCCTGTGTTATTGCCAACAGAAACAGTGCAGACTTTAGTTTCCATGGACAAAGAAGAAGGTGGGAGTGACTCAGAATAGGAGGGCTTGGCACACAGCCAAGGCAGTCAATCTTCCTTATCTTCTATTGCTTCAGATGATGACATTTTGGACCCATGCAAGCACAGAATTATACGTAGAAGAGACCAAGTAAGAACATATTACAGGAAATAAGGGAGGCCGCCTGTGTTTGGGTAGGGCTCCAGTAATTAGGGCTGCTGCTATAAATAGCAGCATATGGGTTTGGCCGTTGTGGAAGAATATCTGTGGCAGTTTCGTCAGGAATCTTGTGTGCTGGACTTGCTGCTTTTTCACGCCTTTGAAACCAAAGCAGAGCAACGTGTGTGTGTGTCTCACTTCGTTGGAAGAAGAAGGGGTGTGAAGTTTCTCCACAGCTGCTGGCCAAGTACTTAATGACTGCTTAAGGGAAATTGTACAGACTACCCAGTTGTTTTGGAAAGAGTGCTCTTTGCAATATAAAAAGAGTGCTTAGTTTATTTTGACTTTTGTGATAAAGAACATTGTTTTGAATTTTCAAATGTGTGTGTGTCTGAAATTTGTATCCTTGAATTTTCGGGAGGCTCCTATCAGAGAGCCCAGCAGAACAGGCTTCAGATTGCAAAAAATGGCCCAACAGGTAAACTGGAAGTCTGGAAAAATGAATTTTCAGTTTGCCAATTTTGAACTCCAAAGGCTTCAGGGAAGTCTCTTTAAGCCTGGGGAAGGTGAAAACAGCCTTCTCCAAGGCCGAAAATTATCTGGCCAATGCACACATATGCACTGGTGCTGACATAAAGCAATGCCTCGCTTGCCCTAGATATGGCGGTGGAGATTATAATATCAAGATTCAATTTAGTTTTAGAGAGCTGTAGTGAAGATAATATGTAACAGTTTGTCCCATAATACTCCAAAAAAGAAAAAAAGAAGAAGAAAAGGTCGTAGAAGGATTAATTAAAGCCTCTTTTTCATAAAGTCATAAATAGGCTAATCTGTAAAAAGACACCTAAGGTTTAGAACCCATTTCGTTTTCTTTATAAAGTTTTCAGATAGCAAAATTACCATCAGAATGTTTTATCAGTTGCTATGGAGAAAATGGCACAATTTTGCTGCCCAAGTTAATTCAGATGTTTACATCCAAAATTGTAGTCATATTATCTTCCATGTTTCTTTGGTTCTAGTGAAGTAAAGTGTATGCATTTTTAGCTGATTTTTCAATTATATTGTTATATCGTTTACATTTTGAATTGACTTACTGATCTGTCTATGGGATGGACGATTTGATTTGGAATTTGTTGTGATAGTTCTCAGATTATAATGTTGTTCAATAATAATAATAATAATAATAATAATAATAATAATAATAATAATAATAATATCTAAAAATCGAGCTGCAATGACTCTGGCATAAGCCAGTGAAAGTGGTCCCAGTGGTACTTGGCACGCTGGGCGCAGTACCAAAGGATCTCAGCGGACATTTGAAAACCATCGGAATTGACTAAATCTCCATCTGTCAATTGCAAAAGGCCGCTTTACTGGGATCGGCAAACACAATTTGCCGCTACATCATGCAGCCCTAGGTGCTTGGGAAGTGCCCGACTGGTGATGAAATACGAAATCCAGCATAGTGATCTCATTTGCTGTGTTGTACTGACATAATAATAATAATAATAATAATAATAATAATAATAATAATAATAATTTATTAGATTTGTATGCCGCCCCTCTCCGAGGACTCGGAGCGGCTTACAACAACAACAATGTAGTAACTTTTTAAAAAAACCTTTCAGTGTATAGATTTTAGATTTTTTTAACAAAATGTAATGATATCTGTCTACTGTTACGTGTTCTGTCCAGTAGCCACAATTGCAATCCAAGATAAAATGACTTTGTATCTGAAATGAAAATACACTCTGATGGCTTCTTCTGGGCCCAATATCTTTTTCTGGAATTGCATGACATTATCATGGTTTTAAAGTATCTTGGGCAAGAAAATTCTCATTTCATTCTCCAAGGCATGCCAGCTAAGGGAGCAGTAATATAATCATTTCTTTATCTTAGAAACAAATGAAGGCTTAATTCATTTTTAAGTAACACTAAATATTTTGATAGAAAACCTGTATGGCTTAATTGTACGTTGTTAATTGTGGATGGCCAACAGTGATCAGTGAAATTATTCTTGATGCAGTATGAACAATCTAACATGGTTTATGATGGATTTCAAAATACAGTGGGATAAATGGTTGAATGTGCATGCCTGTTATTCTATGTGACCTCCTTCTCACTAGATCTTTTCTACCACACATTTGGAATTATTAACGAAAGATGTAACTTATTTTTAATTTCTGTCATGTTATTCACAAATCTCCTTAGTATTTATGTAGCTTTAACATAAGATTGAATCCTAATTAACAGGCAATCAAGCCAGCCATCTGGAAAATCAGTTCATACTCATCCAAGGACCAACACAGATGTGATATAAGATACACAGAGAAATAATTATTTGATTGCATTAGGGAAAGAGAAAAGTTTTGCTATCAAAATTATATCACCAAAAATGGCAGCATTCATTGATACAAACAATTCTTCATTCTGTGTAGTTACTAAACATCTTATAGAATTAAGACAATGTGAGACGAATAAATTGAAACATTAAAAAATCTTTAAAAAGAAATAAGAGCAATACAAGACAGCTTTCAATTTCAGCCAGTGAATAGAGAGGTTTTTTTTTAAATTGTATTACTGAAGAAGTGGACCCGAACATCTCTCCAGGGGTAAAATAAGGCGCAGCTACTGAAGACCCTACAGATAGGACTTGTCAATTATATAGTCAGTAGAGATGGGCTGAGACCATGGCCTTTTGAAGCTAATCAAAAGCTTGGACAGATTTATATCTGAAAAGACCATTTTAATTGAGACAACAGCCCTGTGGGAATCATCTCTTCTCTGTATGTTTCTTTTCTATTCAGAATCAGAATTTCCCTTGGTACTATTAAAGCAGCAAACAAAGAACTATCAGAAGTCATTCTACATCTTTGCTGCATCATTATGTCTATTCTGGCAGTAAGGTAGCTGCACTGTTGAGCTCTGAAGTATATGACTGTCTCCATTCTCTCCCAGAAGTCACCAATATTTAACAGTGGGTTAGTTCATTTATTCTAACGTCTTAATCCTAATATTCTGGGAGCCATTATTTCTATTTGCTTCAATTTCCACATATTTTAACCTGGGAAATTGTGAAGGCTTTTTTTGTTGTTGTTGGACTGGCAGAAACTTAGTCATAACAAAATTCTTTACTCAGGTATGTGTCATGTATGTGCCGAAGAAGCCCTCCGTCAAGGAACTGAATGACTACAGACCAGTTGCTCTAACATTTGCAGTTATGAAAACCTTTGAAAGGCTAGTGATGTTCCACTTGAAAGCCATCACGGATCCACTGTTAGACCCACTGCACTTTGGATACTGAGCAAATAGATCAACAGATTATGCTGTCAATATGGCTCTACACTACATCCTTCAACATCATGAATCTCCAATGACCTAAGCTAGGGTCCTCTTTGTAGACTTCAGTTCAGCATTCAATACCATCATACCGGACATTCTCTTAACTAAACTAAATCAGATAGTGGTACCTGAACACACTTGTAAGTGGATCACAAGCTTCCTTACAGAAAGGAAGCAGCAGGTGAAGCTAGGAAAAATAACATCAGATACATGTACAATTAACACAGGTGCCCCCCAAGACTGTGTACTCTCACCACTTCTCTCTATACACTAATGACTGCATCTCAAACGATCCATCTGTTAAACTACTGAAGTTTGCAGATGATACAACAGTGATCGGACTCATTCGAGACAATGATGAATCCGCATACAGACGGGAAGTTGAACAACTATCCTTGTGGTATGACCAGAACAATCTAGAACTGAACACACTCAAAACCATAGAAATGGTGATAGACTTTAGGAGAAACCCTTCCATCTCTCACAATACTAGACAACACAGTATGAACACTAGAGACCTTCAAATTTCTAGGCTCTATCATATCTCAAGACCTAAAACAGTCACCTAACATCAAAAACATCATCAAAAAAGCACAACAAAGAATGTTCTTTCTGCACCAGCTCAAGAAGCTTAAACTGCCCAAGGAGCTGCTGATACAGTTCCTCTGTAGACTCAAGGGAATCCCAGCAGTGGTGGCTTGGGTTCGTAAGGTGAAAATGGTTTGGAAATAGAGGCAAAAAAATCTTAAACACCAGGTTCGTATCTTGAAATGTTCGTTAGTAGAGGCGTTCGTAAGTAGAGGTACCACTGTACCAGGTTTCCTGGAATTTCTTAGCATGTTTGATTTTAGCTTGGTTCAGGATGCAGACAATTGCCAAGTTGAAACAATTGTTGAGTTTGTTCATATATTGTGAGATGTGAGATCAAGAACCAGGGACTTTGCAGTTTAACCCTGAGCTACATATATTATTTTATATTAGAAACAATATTCTAATTCTATGTGCCACTCCATAACCTCCATTTTTCTTCAAATACCCATTCATAGATTTAACATATTAATAGTTTAAGTGCAGATATACTCTCATGAATTTTTTATCTATTTAATATTTTTTGGGGGAAATTGTATCCTTCCTGGCTGCTCCAAATACCACAATGATATAAAACTGGGGGTTTTGTTTTGGTCTTAGTAAAAGGTGCCTAATTAGCAATCTAGGATGCCTGCAATAAGAGTTGCTATTTTTTTTTTTAAAAAAGGTGACACAAGTACTAGAAATTCTTCTTTCCCACTTCTGAGCTTGATAGTTAATTGGATTATCCAGCAATCTTTACAACTAAATGGTATCCAGGAGTTTTAAGAAGAGATTTAAATTACTTGGCACCAATAGCACCCACAGAAACAATCAAGATAATAGATGCCACCAATTTCCCTGTTATTGATTCAGTGTTTAGTTTCTATCTTATGCAACTAAAGCAGGATAGCACAGTTTCCCCACAATTTTGTAGTATAGATAGTTACAAATTTTTATCATGTAATTTTTGCCGTGGTCTAGGGACTTCCAAATCTTGGATCTTTTCTGAGGAACAATATTAGTGGATGTAGAAATATTTTGTTTAGTCTGCTTTAAAAAAAAAAAAAAAAAAAAACCTCATCAATCTAGTTTGTACAAACCAACTATACAAATACAGCTGATAGTATATACTTGAAAATACTTATGAAAAGGCATATTTCAGGAGAAATTGTGTGTGTGTTTTGATTATGAGCCGGGGTGGCGCAGCAGGTAGAGTGCTGTACTGCAGGCCACTGAAGCTGACTTGTAGATCTGAAGTTCAGCGGTTGAGATCTCATCACCGGCTCAAGGTTGACTCAGCCTTCCATCCTTCCGAGGTGGGTAAAATGAGGACCCGGATTGTGGGGGCAATATGCTGGCTCTGTTAAAAAGTGCTATTGCTAACGTGTTGTAAGCCACCCTGAGTCTAAGGAGAAGGGCAGCATAAAAATCAAATAAATAAGTAAATAAGTAAATAAGTGAATAAGTGAATAAGTGAATAAGTGAATAAGTAAATAAGTAAATAAGTAAATAAGTAAATAAGTAAATAAGTAAATAAGTAAATAAGTAAATAAGTAAATAAGTAAATAAGTAAATAAGTAAATAAGTAAATAAATAAATAAATAAATAAATAAATAATACATGAGGGAGATAGAGGGAAGGTAGTAATATGAATATAGAAGGAAAGCAGATGGGAGATAAAAATATAAAAAGAGCAAATTAAGGAAATATGTTTATGATATTTTGTATATAACTGAGACTGAAACTGGACAACCTTATTGCTATGTCTGACAGGATCCATACCTTAGCAACAACCACAAAGATCCAACAAACAACCATAGAAAGCATTGAAACAAAATTAGAAGCATGACTATTGATATGCCTAGAATCATGACTAGTAACATACCTAGAACCACATTTTACATCCTTGAAAAAAAATTCGAAGCACAGAAAAATGTAAACCCAACAAACCAAATACTCCACCATCACCACCATAACCACTACCCCAACTACAAGGACCTATCAATTCAACCACTGACATTTTCACTATAGTCAAAGATGCCATCAGGCCCGAGCAAAAACATCATAATCCAATCCTATTTGGACTAAAAGAAAAGGACGAGACGGACATCACTAAAGTATGCAACATCATCAGCAACCATCATACGCAATCAATTACCCCTGAAGATATCATCGAAGTTTCCAGAGATGGCCCTGAGCACAAGAATAATGACGGCTCTCTGGCCCCCTGATTCTGCAGAGTGGTATGTAAAAATGAGTCCAGCAAATGACAATTTATCCACACTATAAACTCCATTGCCAAAAACAATACCAATCGCAACAAACTTAGATTCAGATGACTGGATATAGGTAAAACAAACTTATACATTACCATGCTGAACACATAGATTACCATGCTGAACACATCAAAAACAAGACCCACAATCCATTCCACAACATCCAACCCACCCTCCCCCAACAACAAATCAACATCACACACACCACCAACCAAGACTAGGAAAGCATGCCCCTTACTTCCTCAATCCAGTCCAATACTAACCTCAAATACAAACTAATAAATGCAAGAAGTGTAATTAACAAGATGTCTGAATTCCTCCTCCTACTAAACATTGACACCTTTGACATTAATTTTGTCTGTGAAACACAACTAAATGCATCCCTCCTTGACTGTATCATCGTAGCAAGAAACTACCTTGTCTTCTGGTCTGACTGTGAAACCCACAGTGAAGGTAGAATAGCTATATTCTACAAAAAGACACTAAACCTAAAAAATATCCAACATACACATGATATCATCCTTCCCGAAACCATAATATGTGATCTATCCTTAAATGCCATGCTTTGCTTCCTACTTTGTTACAAAGCCCCAGACTATGACATCACACATGTGAACAAATTAACTTCACTGCTAACATGGGCATCCTCCTGCCCACCCCCCTTATCTTTCTTGTAGACCTCAAACTACCTCACATTAACTGCTTTCAGCTCAGTAATTCATGATAAACTTCTAAAACTGAAATCCTATGGCATCTCTAGACCCCTACATGACTGGATAACTGTGTTCCTATCAAACAAACAACAAGTGACAACAACAAGCCCTAACTAATCCTGTTCCTGTTAATAGCAGTATATCCCAAGGCAGCGTACACTCTTCATACTCTATATAAATGACATTTGTGATCATGTTACAAGCAACTGTGTTCTCTTCGCTGCTGATGTAAAGCTCTTCAACACTACTGGTAACACTGCTACCCTTCAAAAGACCTTGATCAAACATCTGATCAAGAATGATCAAACATCTGGCAACTTCAGATCGTGCAGAATGCACGAAATGTTCGGAAACTTCAGATCGTGCAGAATGCAGCTGCGAGAGCAATCATGGGCTTTCCCAAATATGCCCATGTCACACCAACACTCCGCAGTCTGCATTGGTTGCCGATCAGTTTCCGGTCACAATTCAAAGTGTTGGTTATGACCTATAAAGCCCTTCATGGCACCGGACCAGAATATCTCCGGGACCGCCTTCTGCCGCACGAATCCCAGCGGCCAGTTAGGTCCCACAGAGTGGGTCTTCTCCGGGTCCCGTCAACGAAACAATGCCACTTGGCGGGGCCCAGGAGAAGAGCCTTCTCTGTGGCGGCCCCGGCCCTCTGGAACCAACTCCCCCCAGAGATTAGAACTGCCCCTACCCTCCTTGCCTTTCGTAAGCTACTCAAAACCCACCTCTGCCGCCAGGCATGGGGGAATTAAGACTTCTTCCCCCCCCTAGGCTGATACAACTGTATGTATGGTATGTTTGTACGTATGTTGGTTTTATACATTTAGGGGTTTTAAGTTAGTTTTTAGTATTGGATTTTTTACTGTATATTATTCATGTATATTGTTCATGACTGTTGTTCGCCGCCTCGAGTTTTCGGAGAGGGGCGGCATATAAATCCAATAAATTGAAATAAATTGAATTGAACTCCACATCTCAACCCACAAACGCTCTGTCCTACACTTTGGCAAAAAGAATCAGAACACCAAATACAAGCTAACTAGACAAAACCGTGCAGACAACCCTCACTCTATAAAAGACCTTGGAATACTCATATAAAATGACAGTGTTGTTGCAGTGCCAAAGCCCACTGCAACAACATTGCCAAAACTGCTTCAAGAGTTGTTAACCTAATCTTATGTAGCTTCTTCTCTGGTAATATCACACTACTAACCAGCGCATACAAAACTTTCACCAAACCAATCTTTGAATATATATCTTTGAATATAGCTCATCTGTCTGGAACTCACACTGCATTTTGGACATCAATACCTTAGAAAGTGTCCAGAGAAGAGCACCACTCCTCTATTTTCAACAAAATATCCTATGCAACCAGACTTGAAATCCTAGACTTAGAAAGCATAGAACTGCATTGCCTTCAACACGACCTAAGCATAGCTCATAAAATCATCTGCTACAATGTGCTTCTTGTCAACTTCAGCTTCAACTACATGAGAACACAACAGATACAAACTTAAAGTTAACTGCTCCAAACTTGACTGTAGAAAATACAGAAAATGCAGAACAGTAACCAATCAGGAACTCATTACCTGACTCTGTAGTTTTGTCATTGAACCCCCAAAACTTTACCCTTAGTCTATCCACTGTTGACCTCACCCGATTCATAAGATGTCAGTAAGGGGCGTGCATAAGTGCACCAGCATGCCTAATGTCCCTGCCCTAATGTTTTCCTCTTATTAGTACAATCTCACATATACAAATAGTGTTATATCTTTGTATACTACCAATATGTACTTGACAAAATAAAATAAATAAAAAATAAATAAAAACAAAACGATGGACGCTTTGATAATGTGATATATGTAGGTATGTTTGTGTAAGTTTAGTGGGAAAAAAATTACAAAAAACCCTCATACATGTGTAGTCTAGGCTGGCATAAAATACAACCAAGACATAAATTGCTTAATTAAAATTAATGTATTGCTTTTTCTGTTTTTGGCTTTTTGATTAAAGTTTTCCTCCTAAGAATATGTTTCCATACTTTTCTTTGGCCCTATAATATAAGTGAATTGATTATTGGCCATGAGGTTAATACTTTCTGTAGGGAATGTATCATTAGCAATAGTATTCCATTCTATTCTGAGCAAACTAAGAGGCCATTTCAAAAAATTATTACATATGCAGATTAGCAAAGCAAGATATAGAGGTTTCACATTTGATTTAATATTTTATAAAGTTAAAGGAAATGGGAGAAGGAAAAATCCAAGTCTAAACTGAAAATGATGTGGTCAGAATGATATAGTTTTGGAAATAGATGACTTCAAAAAAAATTGCAGTGAGGGATAAAAAAACAAGGACAGCATTATGAATTACACAGCCCTATGGAGCTCAGCCAACATAATTTTGTGGCAGATACTATAAAGCCCTCCATAAAAAATATGAATGAGTGGTCCCTTGACTGCATCTGTGATTAAGACAATATTAAACAGAATTCACTGACAAGCAGCTAGCTCTAAACAGTCCTACCTGACCCAGCTAAGTATTCTATCAATATGTAGGACCTTGTTTTACAGGATTAATAAAATCCAGAGAGCTAAATGGGAGGGGAAAAGCTGTCTTCACTAGATGAAAATGAAATTTAATGATAGAATTATTTAAAAATTCCAAGGCCTCATTAGGCCTATGATGAAATATGTTCAGAAGGTATCATACTCGCAGAAGACAATTTAGAGGGAACAATGTACAATATATTTTTCTCATGTTTGGAAAGCTACACATAGAATGGGAAAATATAAAGGATACCAAGAACAACATCTGTAAGATTATGTTTTATTTACTCCTTTGTAGACATAACCAGGCAAATCACCAATTATTTCCAAAGCATACCACAATCAAACACGGAACACAAGTTCTGGGCAATAACCCAACTAAATAAACCATGGTCATAAATCAACTTTTTTAGAACTCATTAGAAAGAAAAACTACACTAGTTCGTAATAAAACATGTTCAAATAGTACCTTGTGTGCAAAAAACTATCATCCCTCCCCCAAATATGAACATTTTCAAGCAGAAAAATATTTGCTATTAATGAATGAATATTTATTATAGCCAAATTCCAGATATAAAAGGTAATATCTGGCTTAGGCTATAATAGAGATTTCCTCCCTCCCTCCTTCTATAAATAGCAGGTATCGGTATCCTGATAATCTTGGAAGATTTTGAAAAAAAACTACCATATTTTTCAGAGTATAAGACATACCTTTTTCCTCCCTAAAGAGGCTGAAAATTTGGGTGCATCTTATACTCTGAATGTAGCTTTCTTCGAAGCTTTTTTTTCCAGCCTTAGCAAGATGCTAATGATCCTCCCAGCTCTTACCTTGCAGGGTCTTTCATTGTTATACTCTGTGAAGAATGTTTTCCAAGCCCTAATTTTTTGCAGTTTTTTTTTCATTGCTCTATTTGCTCAGAATGTTTCTTTTAGCCCCAACCATGTGCTAACAATGTTTCCAGCTCTTTCATTGCAAGCGCTTTCATTGTTACTTTCTCCAAATAAGGTTTTTTTAAAGCCCTAACCAAGGGATAAAATAATGTGCTGAAACTGACTGGATTAGGGATGCTAGCTAGATAAATATCTGGTAAGCAGATTCTTTTCCCTAGTGTCCTCCCCAAAAACTAAGATGAGTCTTATGCTCCGGTGCATCTTATACTCCGAAAAATACAGTAATATTTTTAGTTTTCTAGACAGCCTTCTATCACATAGCTACCAGTGACCGATAAGGGCCCACAGAGCTGGTCTTCCCAAGGTCCCGTCAGCTAAACAGTGTTGGCTGGTGGGATTATGGGTGAGAGCCTTCTTTGTGGTGGCTCCAACCAGTTACCTCTTGAGATCCAGACGGCCACCAGTCTACTGCCCTTCCAATAAGCTGTAAAAACCTGGCTTTTCTGGCAGGCCTGGGGCTGTTGATTCGATGGTGTACCATTGAGATCCAGCCATAAATGGCATGTATGGTTTTCATTTACTGTGGGTTTAAAATTGTTTAAATTGTTTTTTTTAAAAAGATGTCCTAATATTATACTGTATGTTTTATTTTTGGGGGTTGTGAGCCACATAAAGTCCCTTGAGAGTTGGGAGGCATACAAATTGAATTAATTACATAAATAAATATATTAATTTGCATGTAATTACTCCTAACTTGTGACACCACCATAAAATCCCATGGCACTAAGTTAGATTGGATATTTTGAAAAACAACCCAGTCATGAAAGGCAATGATTTACATATGGTTGCCAAGAAATCTTGTACATGTCACCAGTGATTAAGATGAATTTGAGAGAAATCTCATCTTACCCCATGTTCTTTAAATACCTTTACCTTAGAAAATTGTATCATAAGATTTCAAGAAGTACTAAGTAAGATTTCTGTAAAAATCCATTGTGACCTTTGAGAAAGAGTGAATGAGCAAATACCTTATTCCACCAGACTTGAAATACTGGGATTAGACAATTTACAACTACATCCCCTCTGATCTAATCTAAATGTAGTTCATAAAATCATATAACAAAATGTCCTTCCTGTTAATGACTACTTCCCCTTCAACCACAGCAATACACAAGCACATAATAGAATCAATCTAAATGTAAACTGCTCTAAACTTGAATGCAGAAAATATAACTTCAGCAATAGAGTGATCAATGCCTGGAATGCACTACAGTGATCCCTCGATTATCGCGAGGGTTCCGTTCCAAGACCCCTCGCGATAATCGATTTTTCGCGATGTAGGGTTGCGGAAGTAAAAACACCATCTGCGCATGTGCGCCCTTTTTCCATGGCAGCGCATGCGCAGATGGTGGAGTTTGCGTGGGCGGCGGGGAAACCCGGATCTTCGTCTGCTTGCTGCTGCTGCGGCCGCCCAGCAGCTGATCTGCTCGGCGGCAGCAGCGAGGAGCCGAATCGGGCTTTCCCTTTGCGTGGGCGGCGGGGAAACCCGGATCTTCGTCTGCTCGCTGCTGCTGCGGCCGCCCAACAGCTGATCTGCTCGGCGGCAGCAGCGAGGAGCCGAAGATCGGGGTTTCCCCACCGCCCACGCAAAGGGGAAACCCCGGCTCCTCGCTGATGACCCCGCTCGCCCGCCCGCCACCCGCCAGCAAGAGGGGGAGAGATAGAGAAAGAGAGAGAAGGAAAGAAAGAGATGAGAGAGGGAGGAAGAGAGTGTGAGAGAGGAAGAAGCAAGATAGAGAAAGAGAGAGAGAAAGAAAGATGAGAAAGGAAGGAAGAGAGTGACGTCATTGGGTGGAAAAATCGCGATATAGCGTTTCGCGAAGAACGAGATCGCGAAAATCGAGGGATCACTGTACATGAGTCTAGGGTTTCTTCCCCAAACCCCAAAATCTTTAACATAGACTGTATACAGTCAACCTCTTCCTGTTTCTAAGAGGTCTGTAAGGGGCGTGCATAAGTGTACCACTGTGCCTACCGTCCCTGTCCTACTGTCCTATTTTCCTATTTTATTGTTACTTTTTTAGTTATGTTAGGTCTATACAAACTACTACATGTTTGACAAATAAATAAAATAAAATAATAATATAAAATATAAAAAAATATAAAATATAAAATATATAAAATATAAAATAATATAAAATATAAAATATAAAATATTAATATAAAATATAAAATATAAAATATAAAATATAAAATATAAAATATAAAATATAAAATATAAAATATAAAATATAAAATATAAAATATAAAATATAAAATATAAAATATAAAATATAAAATATAAAATATAAAATATAAAATATAAAATATAAAATATAAAATATAAAATATAAAATATAAAATATAAAATATAAAATATAAAATATAAAATATAAAATATAAAATATAAAATATAAAATATAAAATATAAAATATAAAATATAAAATATAAAATATAAAATATAAAATAAACTAAAATAAACTAAAATAAAATAAATAATAAACTAAATTAAACTAAACTAAACTAAAATAATAAAATAAAATAAATGTATAAGATCAGATTTCTGATGTTGGAAGAGTTCTATTAAGCTGAAGCATGTTATGGATAGCTTCATAATTGGCACGCGATGCAAGTACTGTCATGATATTATTTCATAACAAATAATATAATGCTACTGATAACTAAGCCAGAAAATCTGCATTTCCCTGTGATACATAATTTAAATGATATGTTTCTCCCAAATGGATAATATGTCTTTTGGGAGGGCTATTAATGTAGAACATCATTCTATTTAAAATCAATCGACAAAATGAATTACATGCATACAGTATATACTGCCACACCATCAGTTTTTTGAGTTTTGAATGTGGGCATACTAAATAATGATTCTCTTTCTTTCTTTTTTCTTTTTAAATGCAGTATAATATTATTCCAGCTCTCATATTTGGCTACCTTTTTTTAATCTAGAAAATCAGAATTTTTGAAAGGCATTCAACAGAAACTTTGAAAATACTTCATATGCTTATGGTCTAATTACTAACATATTCTGTCCACTGTTAAAATATATATGTCATAACGTCTAATTTTATGGCAAATGTTGAATTTCATCTGTCATACAGAGCTTGTGAATTCCAAGAGATAGGCAGATACACACAAACAGACCTGTAATTACATACACTAAATAAGTGTATATATTTATAAATCTAGCTGTGCATTCAGATGGGTTAACAGAAAGAAAGGTTTCTGAGATTTATACGTAAATACTGAAATGCTGCTTATGTTGCTGTCTAAATTCACCAGCGTTGACTCAGGAATGTATCTAAGATTGACAATATTTTAAATAGAAGATGACACCTGATCGGGTTCCATATTTTTCATGACATAAAGAACCAAAGAGATAAGACAAAATTATACAAAGACATCTGATTAAAAAAAGCCATCCAGTAATTGGAAATGTTTGTTTGTAGCACCAATGGTGGCAGCTATTGTTAGGATATTAAAGGCAAGTATTAAGTGACTGTTATTTGGTTTCTTTAGCTGTGTGGATTTGATTTCTGTTCACAATAAATTATATATTTCGGAAGAAAATTTGGATACCTGTGTGAAAGATGCATTTTTTTTCTTTCTCTCTCCCTATGTGTATGGAGCCAATAAATTAAAAACCTGTCTATATTAAAATAGTTCAGGTATTGCTGAGTTGTACCATGGTGCTTGAATAGAAATCTTTGACTATTTTTTTTTTTTTTGCATTTCTAATGGAGTTGAAGTCAAAGAGGTGAGCATAAGGGAACAAGAAAAGTTGCAAACATGGCATTACTTTTCAGTACCTCTTGGAGTAAAAAGACTTTTAAACAAAGAAGCTGTCACTTATTATCACCAATTTAGCTTTGTGTGCTATGCATTAATTTTGTTGCCCCCAAAAATGCAAAACATCAGCTATAGTGGGGAAATATTTTGAGTTTAATTTTCTTTTTCCAGCATTTTCTTGTTACAGCTTTTTCATTGTCCAATGTAGCACTTTTGGTCCACATCTGTCTTGATCTAAAATATACTTGTTTATCTTTCATTCTTGGAATTTGCCTGAATACACACACAAACACACACACACACACACACACACACACACAGAGGCAAAAGTGATTAATGCTTTATTTTACTTACTGTATTCTTCTTTCCCTTTAATAAACCAGTAATTTAATCCCCATTTGGATAAACAGTAGACTCAAGGGGACACATTCCACATTCAAATATATTCTACATTTTCCAAAAAAGTCTAATTATATGGAGACTCATTTAAATACCCACAAAATCAAATAAATTCTATTGAGGTCATTTATGTAACTATAAACATTTGATTGTGTCAAGCAGCACATCAAAACTCTCGTATTTGCATTTTCTAAATACACTCAAGTGACCTCATTACTGAATATTTACTTAAAGATTATGCTTCATTAATGCCCCTCAAGGAAAAAAAAGTCTGAACATTTTCTTTGCACATGGACAGAATTCAGAGGAAATATCAAACTATCTGTGAACATAAAATATTGCCCATCATTATTTATTAAAGATCTAATCCAATGATGTCAGTATACAGTAGCACGTTTCATATGCCCCATTATCTATGAAGACACTTAACAATGATTATTTCAGCATCTGCCGCTGGATTCTAAAGAAGATTACAGTATAATCAAATAATGGTACACCTTTCTCTTCTTTTCTCTCTGTTACACAGAAATACAGGTTTAGGCATAGAAGCATGCAGAGAAATTAAAAGTCTTCCATGCTTATACAATTGTTAATCAATAAATATATTCCTAAGGAAGCAATGTTGAATATTGTCCAGGGATTTTCTTACTACATCTCTTGACATTTTTCTCAACAGAGAAATTTCAATAAGCAAACTTTTCAGTGCATTAAGGAGGATGAACATTCTTGTCAAGAAACAAAGTTTTCCTGGACCCAATTAATTTCATGAAGCTAGAGAATCAGTGCTTATTGTAGATTTTCTGGCAGAGAAAATTTTAAAATAGCACTTGACAACTTCAGTACAACTACGCATATTAAAATTCTCCACACTTCATCGATTCTAAACATTTTCACATCACTCCTTGATTAATGGTTAGCAATGATATGCAACAAAGAACTCAAGAAATGACAGGATATAGAGAAAGAATTCACACATCAAATTTTCTAAAAATGTACCTTTGATTACTTTACCCTTGTGTTGTTTATTTCAGTTATTAGGTGGCATAGCTTAATTTAAACGATTAAACAATTTGATATTAAACAATAATAGGATTCTTCCTTTAAAATTTATTTATTTATTGGATTTATATGCCTCCCCTCTCCAAGGACTTTTCCTGATTGAACTTTTCAATCTCTTTCTGATTTGGTTTAAAACAACTTTGTATAAAGCCAGGTATTGGCAATTTCAGTGTAAGAACTGCCCTTGGCTAAATTTAAGCTTCTTGGCACAGATGTTTCGTAAAAGCTCTCTCTTCCTTCACTTGGCAAGTTGCCTGGGGTAGAAAGACAAAATGTGTGTAGGTGTGAGTGAGAAGATCACAAAGAGAAAGGCTAACAGAAAGAGAGGAAAAAGGTATTTCAGAAAGTGATTATATTTTGCTTCTGGTCACATTGTCTTTTGTTTCAAACCATCTAAAATAGGGTTGCCTAATTTTTTTTCAATTCATACATCCCTTCATAAAATTTCTAATTGTTCATCAATTCCCAACATTTATTATATGAAAAAGAATTTAATAAATATTTTATTTATTAAGTTATATAAAATATTTCTTGAACAAGAAATACTATGGATGATAATAATACTGCAATGGAGTTTGGACTAGACAAAGGTGCCACCCTAACCATCAACATAGTGAAAACTGAAGAAATTCCAAAATGCCCTATGGAAATAAAATCAAGAGTCTGGACCCCACTGAAGAAGACTATAGATACCTGGCATTCTTCAAGCTGACAACATTAAGCACACTGAAGTCCAGAAGAAGGTTAGAAGTAAGAATGAAGAAAAATATAAAATGCAAATTACGTGAGTGTATATAATCAAGGCAATTAACACTTGGGCAATTTCAGTCATTAGATACACAGCTGGAATAGTAGATTATTAAGAAGAACTAAAAGGTTTGATTGGAACTAAGGAAAAACTACTAGGTCTAATAGAAAAACCAGGGAAAAACCCCTTAAAAGATCTGATACAAAAACTAGAAAAATAACGATAGAGAATCAAGCCCTTGAGCCACGCAGCAATATTGACAGTGTATGTAAAAAAAGAAAAGTGGCTGTGGAATATTGCGAGTATACCAGGCAACCGGAGAAGAAAAATGGGCATTGGATGAATATTGAAGAATGGTGAAGACGACACAGTGAAGCTCCTGTACCACAAATGCTTATTGAGACCTGGAGATACCAAACTGGCCTATAAGAAATGCCAAATGAAGAAAAGAAAAGAGACATCATAAAGGATCATGTGGTCTATAGAATTTTTAAAAACAGGCAAAGCAGATAACCGTAAAAGCTGGTAATGAAGAGCAAAATTGAAGAAAGATACAAAGGGGCTAATTCTGGGTTCATAAGATTAAGTCTTAAAAACAAAAGCATCCAGGACTGAGAACAAAGCAACACACCTTGCCATCGCAAAGAAGCTGAAGAAACAGTGAACCATCTACCGTATTTTTCGGTGTCTAAGACGCACCTTTTCCTCCCTAAAAGAGGCTGTTAATTAGGGTGCATCTTATACTCTGAATGTAGCTTTCCACCACCCCCCCAGCCCTAACTAGCTGCTAACAATCTTCCCAGATCTTACCTTGCAGGCTCTTTCATTGTTTCTCTCTGTGAAGAATGTTTTCCAAGCCCTAAGTCTTTGCAGGGCTTGTTTCATTATTCTAACTTGCTCTGAGTAGGTTTCTTTCCAGCCCTAACCATGTGCTAACAATGTTCCCAGCTCTTACCGACTTACAAGCTCTTTCCTTATTACTTTCTACCAAGAATGTATTCCAAACACTGTGTTTGTAAGGTTTCCCCCCCCCCCATTGCTTTACTTGCTCCAGATATTTCTTTCCAGCCCTAACCAGGTGCTATTAATATACCCAAGCTCTTTCATTGTTACTCTCTGCGAAAAATATTTTCCAAGCCCTAAGTCTTTGCAGGTGTCTTTTTCTCCATGGTCTAACTTTCTCCAAATGTTTCTTCCCAACCCTTAGCAGGTGCTAACAATGTTCCCAGCATTTACCCGCTTGTAAGCTCTTTCATTGTTACTCCCTGCAAAGAAGAATGTTTTCCAAGCCCTAAGTCTTTGCAGAGTTTTTTCCATTGTTCTACTTGCTCAGACTGTTTCTTTCCAGCTGCTAATGATGTACCCAGCTCTTACTGGCTTGCAAGCTGTTTCATTGTTCCTCCCTCATAATATTTTTTTAAAGCTCTTAACCAGGGGGTAAAATAATATGCTGAAGCTGACCAGACTAAGGATGCTACCTAGATGAATACTGGTAAGCAGGTTTTTTTCCCTATTTTCCTCCCCAAAAACTAAGGTGCGTCTTATATTCCAGTGCATCTTATACTCCGAAAAATATGGTAGTTAGCTGCTGCAAGAAGATTGCACCAACTGACTATAAACAATGGCATGACAAAGTAGCAAAAATGGTGAATTGGAAGATTTGAAACAAATACCATTTGCCTGCAAGCAAGAACTGGTGAGGCCACATAATAGTGAAAATCATAGAAAATGAAGATGTTAAAGTGCTCTGGAAAGTCCCAGTAGTAATAGGTGTGATGGATGCAAGCGCAAACAAATGGAGCATCACTTGAATACTATGAGCATTAACAAAAATCACCACCGATTAATTGTAAAAAGCAACTTACTTGGAACAGCTAACACCTTGCAACATATCTTTGACACCAGCAAACAATATCTGCCTTTCCCAGGTTTTATTTTACTCATTTATTTTTTCAAACTTCTAGATTGCCCCTCTCTAGGGGGACTCAGGATGGCTTACAAGATAAAATCAATACAAAATTATAAGCAAGGCTGAAGCCCTAGACTGCCCGGCTAATGACTGAGTCTTGAAGGGGGGTGTAGCACAGGGGGCACTATTTATACCTTTTCCAAACTCCACAGTCGTGATTGGCTAAAGGCAGTTTTTTCCCCATCCTTGGGGGCTAGCTCCACCTACTATGGAATTTCTTTTAAAAAAATAGTTATTTACAGAAGTCAACTGTGTTTCTGTACTTCAGCATCTGTGTTATAAGAACTGTAAAATTAAAGAAATTAATCATTTTAGAATCCTACAAGCCAATTGATTTCACTCTCTGTTCTTTTCAGAGCTGATATTCAATGATATTTGTGAACTAGAAGTATATGAAATTCTGAACTAGGAAGGAAAGGCTGTATGTCAACCACTGGAAAGAAGAAAGAAGCCACATTTTGAAATGAAAGTTTATAAACTGGATTGGATACACATTGTTCATTTTTTTTGAAACACGGAACAAATGAATTAACACTCATATGAGAAATGTAAAACAATTTTCCCAGAATCATGATTTCCAGTTGTTGATTATAAGTCTAATTCAGTCTGAATGATTGACTCAAGATGATGGTATATAGTCAAAAGAATTGGCAGAAACATGAACATTAAACTTTGTGGTTGATTGGTTTGTACTTCCCTTGTAAAAAACATCTTTTTGGAGGTACTAGCCTGTATATCACTTTACTCTTTTGAACTAAAATCTTTCATTTTTAAAAAATGATGATTGTAGCAAAACAGCTGTTGGAACCTACCTTTCGGGAATGGATTTCTTTCACGTACAATGGAAGTAGAAATTCAGATATCCCTTCAAGTCGAATTCCTTTTTTGGTGACTCTGAGATTTCCCATTCCATCCTGGAAATGATAATACACAAATGTGTCTATTCATGGCTTATTTGGGAAGCTAGTCACTATAAACAATGCACTGTTTTCTTCCATTAAAGTTTAAGTCTAGAAGGCTAATTTTTAAAAAAAATAGTGTATATATTTACGAGAAATAAAAACTGCTTTTTGATTACACAAGATGCATATTGCACAATATTTATTATTTGGTCCATTGAGCATAATTAAAAATCATTCAGCAGATACATTAGGGGGTATAATTTAAAGAATTCATGTTGCTATGCTTTATCCATACACAGAAGTAACTTGTATTGATCTGTATGTATTAGCCATCTTTAGCTTGCCAATCAATATTGAAAATTATGAAAAAGGAAAGGGAAGATGGGCCATATGTAAAGCTCACCAGGCCTTAATACAACCTCTCCCCATTGATGCTGGGTCATCTTTCACTCAAGTAATGGTTTGAAGGAAGGTAAAATAAATAAATAAATCAAGGGCTGAGACTCTGCCTTCTAGTTCACCATGAAGTACAGTATGTATTTCTCTATACTCATTGTTGTGGTTAGCTCTGGCCCAGCTCCTGCCCCAAGGACTGTGGATGTGGAGGAGACATCCATATGCTGCAAGCCTGTTTTGCCCCCAGTGGAATCTGCTGATGAAGGCTCCTCTGACCAAGAAGACATGAGTGACAGGGAGGAGGAGAGTGTGGCAGACAGCTCAGAAGGAGATCAATTATCTAGCTCCTCCTTGGATTCAGAACAAGAGTTAATGATACAGCCACGCATGCGGAGAGCGATGCATAGGCAACAACAACTGAGAGATTATTATCAAAGAAAATGAGGCCACCTGTGGTTGGGTGGGGCTGTGGTAATTAGTGAGGCTGCTATAAATAGCATCCTGTGGGTTTGGCCATTGTGGAGGATTATCTGATCATTTGTGTTTCGTGCCTGCTTTACTGACTTTGACCTTTTGTGTGCTGATTTTTCCCCGCTTTGAAACTAAAGCAGAGCAAAGTGTGTTTCACTTTGTGAAAGAAGGAGGACTGTGAATTGCTTCACAGCTGCAAGCTAAGTATCACAGAACTGATAAGGGACTTGTACAAATTACCAGTTTGTTTGGAGACCAGTGCTCTTTGCTATACCAAAAGAGGGCTTGGTTTAAATGAATTTTCATTATAAAGAACATTGTTTTGAATTTTCAAACGTGTGTGTGTCTGAAATTTGTACCTGTGAATTTTTGGGAGGAGTCTACCAGAGAGCCCGACAGAACACTCAGGTGACTTCCATTTCAGATATGGATCATGGAACACTTTTACTACTTTCTATCATCAGAACAGCATTTTTTCCCCTCTATGGATCGCTTCATTCATTTACAAATAGGATGGAATAAAAATGATTGAAGAAAGAAATCTGGGAAGCTATCATCTGGCCAAACCCCTCCTTACCCTGCTTTTCAAATATCTAATTGAGGAAAGGAGGAAGAGAAAGTTGCAGCTACTTGCACTATTGTTGCTAAAGTGGCGGATTATTTGTGAGCAGCAAAAGAAAAAAGATAGCATAACAGAGGGACAATAACTCTTCCATCTTTTTCTTCCTCTTCCCTTGAATGCAGGGGTGGGATGCTGCCTGGACCGGGGGAGGGACGCAGTGGGGTAGCTAAAATGGAGCTCCATCCCAGGGCACCCAATTTGTACTGAAAGATGTTGAAAGAAAACGAGGGCGTCCTGCATAAGCCACGCCCACAGTGTGGCAGTAAAATTTTTGGTAGCCCTTCACTGCTTGTATGTTCCTCTTCTACTATAACTCCTACTGGGATCCACATCTCTGGGACAACAAGGGGTATCCAAAAGTGGTGTCCAAAGAAGACATCTTCACAGCCTGTATTCTGTTACCAAGGAAATATAGCAAGACTATATTGGCAAGCATATATGTCATCTGTTTTTAAATTAGAATTATGAAAAACAATATAATAAATCTTATGCAAACTTGAACAGGACTAGAGGAATTAAATTTTAAAAACCCCAAGAAGAGGTAAAATTCAGATTTCTTCCCTCTGCCACTGACGTTGAAAATTCTCTTTTCTGGATAAAATTTCAAGGTATTTCTTCTACATTCTTTGCCTTATAACTAGATAAAACATCAATAGAATACAGACATTTATACATATTGCATGATTGCTGTACAAACTATGTCAGTTTCATGAACAGCACAATAAAATTCAAAACGAGATTTAGAGTCCTCCTTCAAAACAGTAGAAACTTGGGCCCTTCTTACTTCTTTCCATCAGAAACATCAACCAACTTTATCAATCAACATCAATCAATCAACCAACATTTTTCTGGCCTCTGCCTAATAACAATAATTGGTCAATGTGATTTGTATTATGATAACAAAACAATATATTGGTTGGGCCAAGAGGCAAATAAAGAGCTGTGACGTTCCTTCAATACACCAGGGTGATTCGACACAAAAATATGTAACCCTTCCCTGGTGCAGAGCTGAAGGGATTGGATACTGTAGCCTAGAGGATAATTCTCTGCCTTACAAGGCAAAGGTTGCAGGTTCAAGTCCCAGTGGGTATGGCTAGCTGATGAGGCCAAAATAAGGCCGAAATATATCTATCCTAGTCTCCCTTAATTTTCAAATTCAGCAAAAAAACATGTGACATATATATAATAATAAAATAATAATAATAATAATAATAATAATAATAATAATAATATATTAGATTTGTATGCCACCCCTTTCCGAAGACTAGATTTAGGCTCATGGTTGGCTATGTCATTTCAGTTTCAAGTCTAATATAGAAAGTCTGTTATTTAACTAGGCATTTTAGATAGTCTTTATTGAGGCTTAGATTGTTTAATACAGCATCCATTTCAGACATTAAGATCTATGCAAAAACTTTTTTTCTCTCTCATCAAAAGTACAATAAAATATGGTCTAGGAAAAGCTAGAGAATGAAAAATGATGGATTATATCTTAGGTATATAGTTTCTTTATCAGTTATTGCATATTGGAATGATAGTTTAAAACAGATTTTAAATTAAAGATGGTTTTATCAGTCTATTTCCAGTCCATGTGCATTTTCTTCAAATAATTCATTAGTCCTATTTTGTACACCAGTTTCAACTTATTTATCAATGATACAGAAAGTCTGTTATTTAACTAGGCATTTTAAATAGTCTTTATTGAGACTTAGATTATTTAACACAGCATCCATTTCAGACATTAAGATCTATGCAAAAACTTTTTCTCTCTCATTAAAAAATACAATAAAATATGGTCTAGGTAAAGCAAGAGAATGAAAAATGATGAGGTTTGTGAGAATTCAATCACATTACTTCTGCCGATACTGAAGAACCTTTAAAGCTTTTGGACTGAAAAAAAATATGAACATCCACAAACATTTCTAAGGATTTGCTAAAAGGATTTAATATGTGCAAAAAAACAAAAAAAAACATGCAAACAAAGAGCAGAAAAAGCAAATATGATTCTGGCATAGGGTAGATTGGAAGAGGACCAGTTTAATTCTGGGATTATCTTTTCCAGTAACAAGGAAATAGAAAGTCTGAAAAATATTCCTTTTCCTTTATTCAATAAAGGAAACTGAATAAATTAGCATTTTATGGTTACCATTACCCAGAGCAGAGAGACAAGCTAAATGAAAACAACTAAGAACAACAAAGAAATACAGCCCCTGGTTTCTAACATGATGACTTTAAACCTTAGCTTTCCTGATATACCTGCATCAGAGATGGGTTTCAGAAGGTTCTAACCAGTTCTAGAGAACCAGTAGCAGAAATTTTAAGTCATTCTGAGAACCAGTAAATACCATTTTGACTGGTCCCGTCTGCCTCTATTAACCTCCAATAACTGTCCTCTATAGTGGGAATAGAAATGATATTTTGCAGTATCCTTCCCCTGGAGTGGAGCGGGAATGGAGATTTTATAGTATCCTTCCTCTGCTACGCCCACCTAGCCAAACCACGCTCACCCAGCCACACCCACAGAACTAGTAGTAAAAAAATTTGAATCCTACCACTGATTCTGCATCCTGCATTTATGTTCAGCATAATTAGTCTTTGTAATGAAATACATTTCAGAAACTAGTTTAGAATACTATTTTAATAGTCACATTTGATGTTAAGATATACTAATTTACATGGGTTTATTATATATAGTATTCACAATAGACATTAAAGGGTCAGGAATGATCTTGTTAGGCTATATTCAAAGAGGCTTACCTTGAAGTTTTTTATTTAAATTTAAACATGCCTGGGATAACCTTATATCCATCCTAAGATAAAATACAGGAAGTAGTGTAAGGGCAGACTAGATGGACTATGAGGTCTTTTTCTGCCGTCAATCTTCTATGTTTCTATGTGAAGATATTCTACTTATAAAGTGACATATTATATTCCAATTTTAGATCTGCATGCAAATATGTACTACCTGTATATTTTTGTTACGTATATATTCCATAAATGGAGAACTGTTAACATAGACTTAGTTTATCTAGAGAAATATATCTATGATTTCCATCTTTCTAGCTGGATAATCATGTAAAATGATAAGAATATCAGTAATTATTATTAATCTTTGTACACACATTATTTTTGTTAGGAAAAATAAAGAATCTTAATAGATATCTCACTATTAATTGCATAATCAATCAATGACACAATTGTTATTTGACATCTGTAGATGCTAAATTGTGTTGACTTTTTAAATCAATATTGTAAAATTATTTGATACCAGTGCTGGATAAAATGAAATATTACATTCATACTGATGTAATTGCAATACTTCTGGAAATGATTTTTCATGTACTACCTATAACTGGATGGAAACTGCTTTCCTAACTTCATGATTCATTTTTTAAAAAGGCTTGGAGTTCTTGTGGTGTCAGTCTTTAAAAAGTTATATTGTCCCAAAGAGATATGGAAAAAATATACTACTGTGTAGTAGGAAATTGTTTTACACCTCTATATATTAGTAAAATGATGAAATGCAAAATATTTAAAAGGTTATGGCAATTCATTGTATGTAAAATCAGTATATTAAAATGCCAAATTCTAGAAAAAGATCTATTATATTCATTCATACATGAAAAGCATAAACTATGACATGTTATATGCAGGCTCAAAACCTGGATTATATCTTAGGTATATAGTTTCTTTATCAGTAATTGCATATTGAAATGATAGTTTAAAACAGATTTTTAAATTAAAGATGGTTTTATCAGTCTATTTCCAGTCCATGTGCATTTTCTTCAAATAATTCATTAGTCCTATTTTGTACATCAGTTTCAACTTTTTTTATCAATGTATCAGTTCTTTTTGAAAACGTTTTTGCTCCTTGCCTGCATTTTGCTGAAGAAAGTGAGCTTACAAATAAATCTACAAGTACAACAGTGATTCGCCTCATTTGAGATAATGATGAATCCACATACAGATGGGCAGGGCCACCATCAGGAATTTTGGGGCCCCATACAGCCTAAGTGTCTGCCCCCCCCCCGGCCATTTTAAAACTACTGCCTCCCAAATCCCGTGCCATGCCCACACACCCTGGGCAAGCCCTCCCCCGGCCCTCTGAGGTCAAACACAGCCCTGATGTGGCCCTCAATGAAATTGAGTTTGACACCCCTGGCCTAGAGGCTAAATCCTATGAACAAGGGCTAAGAGAATGAGTATGTTTAGCTCAATAAATAGAAAACTGAGGGGGAATATAATAGTAGTTTCCCAATCCTTAAAGGGCTGCCACAGAGCAGATGGCATCTATTTATTCTCCACGCCACCTGAAGGTAGTACAAGAAGCAATGGGCGGAACCTCACCAAGAAGAAATGCAATCTGGAAATAAGGAAAAACTTGGGACTGGGCGGCATAGAAATAATAAATAAATAAATAAATAAATAAATAAATAAATAAATAAATAAATAAATAAATAAATAAATAAATAAATAAATAAATAAATAAATCCCTTCTTTTTTATTAAAAGAAATTAATAGAAACATAGAAACAGAAGACTGATGGCAGAAAAAGACCTCATGGTCCATCTAGTCTGCCCTTATACTATTTCCTATATTTTATCTTAGGATGGATATATGTTTATCCCAGGCATGTTTAAATTCAGTTACTGTGGATTTACCAACCACGTCTGCTGGAAGTTTGTTCCAAGCATCTACTACTCTTTCAGTGAAATAATGTTTTCTCAGGTTGCTTTTGATCTTTCCCCCAACTAACTTCAGATTGTGTCCCCTTGTCCTTGTGTTCACTTTCCTATTAAAAACACTTCTCTCCTGGACCTTATTTAACCCTTTAACATATTTAAATGTTTCGATCATGTCCCCCCTTTTCCTTCTGTCCTCCAGACTATACAGATTGAGTTCATGAAGTCTTTCCTGATACGTTTTATGCTTAAGACCTTCCACCATTCTTGTAGCCCGTCTTTGGACCCGTTCAATTTTGTCAATAATAATTTAAAAAAACCAAAATCCATTACTATTAAAACTAAAACAACCAGCAAAACTATTAATAAAAACAGGTGAGGGCTGGGTTTTTTTCTCTGTTATTATTTAAGTGCTTTTACCATATGCTTTAAATCAAGAATCACTTCTCTCTCTGTTTCTCTCTCTTTTCTGTCATTCTCTGCCTCAATCATTTTCTCATTTCTCTTTTTTTCTCTCCTTTTTTCTATCATTTCTCTTTCTCTTCCTTCCACTCTTCTCTCTCTCTCTTTCTTTCTCTCTCATCTCTTTCTTTCTTTCTCTTTCTCTTTCTCTCTCTTGCTTTCTTTCTCTTTCTCTCACTCTCTTCCTTCCTCTCTCATCTCTTTCTTTCTTTCTTTCTTTCTTTCTCTATCTTGCTTTCTTCCTCTCTCTCACTCTCTTCCTTCCTCTCTCATTTCTCTCTCTCTCTTTCTTCCCCTCTCTCTTTCTCTGTCTTGCTTTCTTCCTCTCTCTGACTCTCTTCCTTCCTCTCTCATCTCTCTCTCTCTCTTTCTTTCTTTCTCTCTCTCTCTCTTTCTCTATCTTGCTTTCTTCCTCTCTCTCTCTCTTCCTTCCTCTCTCATCTCTTACTTTCTTTCTCTCTCTCTTTCTCTATCTTGCTTTCTCCCTCTCTCTCCCTCTTCCTTCCTCTCTCATCTCTCTCTCTTTTCTTCCTCTCTCTTTCTCTATCTCTCCCCCTCTTTCTCTCTCTCTCTTTTTCTCACTTTCCCTCTCTTGTTTTCTTTCTCTCTCTCTCTTGCTTTCTCTCTCACACTCTTTCTCTCTCTCATTCTCTTTCTCTTGCTATCTCTTTCTCTCCCACTATTTCTCTCTCTCTCACACACACACACACACTTTCTCTCTATCTTGTTCTGTCATTGCTCTCACTCTCTCTCATTCTCCGGAGGCTGGCGAAAGTAATTTTCAATTACTTTCAATTGTAATTTTCAATTACAATCAACCTATCTCTCCTTCCTTTCCCCCCTCCCTCTTTTCCTTTCCTTCCTTCCCTTCCTTTTCTCCTTCTTTCCCTTCTTCCTTCATTCCAACCAACCTATCTCTTCTTCCTGTTTCCTTCTCCTCCCTCTTCCCCTCCCTTCCCCTCCATCTTTCCCTTCCTTCCCTCCCTATTTTTCCTTCCTTCCCTTCTGTGTCCTCCCGGCCCTCTCTTCCCCTCCCCTCCCTTTCCCCAACGAGGGCAGCCCGTAGAGTCACACCCATCCCGGGCCGAGTTACAAGAGCCGCAGCTGGGCGGGGAGCGCCCCACTCGCTTCATTCCCACTGGTCAGGGCTCAGTCACCGCCACCAGGAATCCAGGAAACCGGGGTCAGGGGTCTCTGGGGCGTCGCACCGGGACGGCGCCTGGAATGTCGGGTGCGTGGGCTGACGCGCGCTCTCCCCATCCCCTGCTGCCAGCCCAACCCGGAAAATTCAAAGTAAGAAAAACCTTCGCTCTTACTTTGAATGCTCCGGGCAGGCTAGCAGGGAGATGGAGAGAGTGCGGTGGCCCCCGCTGTGGCCCCCTGCAGGGAAGAGAGGCGGAGTGGATGGGTGGGCGAGGGCAGTGGCGAGTAGCCACGGGGGCGCGAGGGGGCTAGAGGCGCGGGGGCTGGCTGCGGCTTCGTGCGCGCCCTTGGAAAAGGGTGCGCGGGGGGCCCTTTTGGGGGACACTGGCGCACGCGTGCGAAGCCTACAACTTGCGCTTGTGATAAATTTTGTTTCTTTCCTAAGCAGCCTTCTGTGTAAAAAAATCCATTTGGGAACGACTCATTCCCAAATGGATTTTTTTACACAGAAGGCTGCTTAGGAAAGAAACAAAATTTAACACAAGCGCAAGTTGCAACCGCCACCCCGAAGGGGCTCCTACCTTTGCCGCACGCTTTATTCTGGGACTGGAGGACTGCGCTGCCAAAGGCTCCGTCGGGGCTTCGAGTCCTGCCTCGCGAGGGCCAGAGGGCCCACCTTTTTCGTTGGTGAGGCAGGCAGCCGGCAAGAGAGGGCCGGTACTGCGCATGTGCGGGCGGGCAAAACCGGGCCCCCCTCATGGCCGGGCCCGGTACACCACTCCCAGTAGTACCGCCCTATCGGCGGCCCTGCAGATGGGAGGTTGAACCTGGTAGTGCAACTAGAACAATCTAGAACTGAACACATCGTAGAAATGGTGGTAGACTTTAGGAGTAACCCTCCCATACTTCTAGTTTAGTTTATTTAGTTTAGTTTAGTTTAATCAGATTTGTATGCCGCCCCTCTCCGCAGACTCCGCAGACTCGGGGCGGCTCACAGCAACAGCAATACAATACAATTCTACCTCTTACAATACTAGACAACACAATATCAACAATAGAGACCTTCAAATTTCTATGTTTTACCATATCTCAAGATCTAAAATGGACACCTAACATAAAAAATGTCATCAAAAAAGCACAACAAAGAATGTTCTTTCTGCCCCAAGTCAGAAAGCTCAAACTGCTCAAGGAGCTGCTTATTCAGTTCTACAGAGGAATTATTGAGTCTGTCATCTGAACCTCTATAACTGCCTGTTTTGGTTCTGCAACCCAGCAAGACAGACATAGACTTCAGAGGATAATTAGAACTGCAGAAAAAAACAATTGCTACCCACTTGCCTTCCATTGAGGACCTGTATATTGGACAAGTCAAAAAGAGGGTTGTGAAAATATTTACAGACCCCTCACATTCTGGACACAAACTACTTCAACTCCTACCCTCAAAACAATGCTATAGAGCACTGCACACCAGAACAACTAGATACAAGAACAGTTTTTATCCGAACGTCATCACTCTGCTAAACAAATAATTCCCTCAACACTGTCAAACTATTTACTAAGTCTGCACTATTATTAATCTTCTCATCATTTCCATCACGTTCCCTCCTCATAATGACTGTATGATTGTTACTTTGTTGCTTGTATCCTTATGACTTATATTGACTGGTTTCTAATATAATTTGATTGCTTATTTGTACCTGAACTATCATTAAGTGATAGTTTATAAACCTTATGATTCTTGATGAATGTATCTTTTCTTTTATGTACACTGACAGCATATGCACTAAGACAAATTCCTTGTGTGTCCAATCACACTTAGCCATTAAATTCTATTCTATTTTCTATTCTATTCTGATGCATACAGAACTATATGTAGTCTCAGAACTATAAACCAAGTTATTCCCAAATATGTTTTTCTATGTTATTTATTTTATTTATTTATTTTATTTGTCATACAAATATAGTATTGTATTGTAGTATGTTTAACATAATATAAGTATAAATTAGAGATATAAAAGATAAAAAAGACATTTGGACAGGAACGGTAGGCACAAAGGTGCACTTATGCACGCCCCTTACAGACTTCTTAGAAAAGAGGAGAGGTCTATTGTAGATAATGTAAGGTTGAAGATTTTGGGATTGGGGGAAGAAACAACAGAGTCCGGTAGTGAATTCCAGGAGTTGACCACTCTATTGCTAAAATCGTATTTTCTGCAGTCTAGTTTGGAGCGATTTACATTTAGTTTGTATCTATTGCATGCTCTTGTGTTGCTGTTGTTAAAGGTAAAGTAGTCGGTAACAGGGAGTACATTGTGATGTATGATTTTATGAACAACAGTTAAATCAGTTCGGAGGCGGCGTAGCTATAAATTTTCTAAACATAGTAATTGAAGTCTAGAGGAGTAAGGTAATTTGTTGCGTGAGGAGGAGTCGAGGACTCTTCTTGTGAAGTATTTCTGGACTCCTTCAATTGTATTAATGTCTGTTATGCAGTGTGGATTCCATACAGGTGAGCTGTATTCAAGAATTGGTCTGACAAATGTTTTGTATGCTCTGGTTAGTAGATCGGCGCTTCTAGAGAAGAAGCTGCATAGAATTAAGTTTGTGACTCAGTGCTTTTTTGGCAATGCTATTGCAGTGGGCTCTGGCACTTAGGTAATTGGAAATGAGTACTCCCAGATCTTTGACTGAGTGAGGGTCTTCTGCGAGTTCAGTTTGTCCAAGTATGTATTTATTATTCGGATTCTTTTTACCAATGTGTAGGACAGAGCATTTGTTGTTAGACCATTCAGCTACATGGTCAAGGTCCTTTTGAAGGGTAGGAGTATTACCAGAGATATTAAATAGTTTAACATCATCAGCAAAGAGAACACAATTGCTTGTAATATTGTCACAGAGATTGTTTATGTAGAATATAAAGAGAGTAGGTCCTAGGACACTGCCTTGGGGAACACCATTGTTAACTGGAGCAGGATTAGATACTTGAACCTTATACAATTGAAACTTCTTGTTATCACCCACATGAATGGGGACCCAGATATCTATGATACTTGCTCTAAGAGAAAGTAAAATCTGATATGAACCTGGAAAAGGAACCAGCTACCAGTCCTGATGCAGAAGATCCAGTGACAGATGGGTTGTTTTATCTGCTCTGTCTCTCCTTTTCCACCCCTGGAAGCAATTTTGTCCCTTTAGAACCGGGACTCCAATCTTGGCAACTTTAAGACTTGTGGACTTCAATTCCCAGAATTCCCCAGTAGCTTTGCTGGCTGAGGAATTCTGGGAATTGAAGTTCACAAGTCTTAAACTTAACAAAGTTGAAACCCCCGATTTAGAAGGCGGTTACTACCTGGTTCTTGTACAGGATTTTTAGGATGGTAGAGTAAGAGCTGCTAGAAATTAGGGTGGGTTTATGTTCCTTGATATTTCAAAGGTTGAATAAGATTTTCTTATATGGTGCTTAGAGCCAGGAGATTGAAATAGTATATAACACACTAACAAAATCAATCAATCAAACAAACAGCTAAGAATGCTGAATTATTTGTATATCAGCAGTAGTCCAAAGAGTTATTATAGAACTGTGGAAAGGTAAATTGACACTTGATGTGCAGCAATGGATTGTTGATGAATGTTCATTCTCTTTTGTGTGAAAAGATTTTCTGGCAAGGAAGAGGATTTGTAGGCAATCCAGTAAAATGTTGTCCATTTGGTTTGTGTTCAAATATATAGTTTCACTTTATTATTTTTTTTAAAAACCCTTAATTATATTGTATATACTTGCTATCATGCAAATAATTAATATTATTTGATAGTTTTTGAAATGTGCAGGAAAGGGAACCTGTTATGGCTAAGAAAAGAATTTTTATTTTCCTGGGTTGTATGGGGGATGAGGTTCTCCAAGGGCAAAAATCAATAGTTCAAAAACATTCAAAGATAAACCCATCACTTATATAAAAATAGACTTTATAACAAAATAGGGTTTTTTCATAACCAAATATTTTTGGAGAAAATTTTAAAGGAAAAATTTCTGGGGACTTTTCAAAGAGTGAGATATAACAGATGCAAAGCAAAAGCAAAAAAAAAATCTTACTTCCATCTGTTAAATGCATGCAGATGGTTTAATTGGGAATGATATGAGGTGCTGTTTGATGAGCCAGAGAACAGAACCTATCACTCTTTCAAAACATTGCAATAATTTAGTAAAATATTATTTTTACGATGAGTATTATCCAGCCAAAATTGAGCTAGATAATCTGATGATATGTATATGTGCATAACAAAAGCAGAATGGCTATGCTTCCTCTTAGAAAACAGGCCTGGAAAAGCAAATTGCACACTGAAGATAGGAACAGACAAGACAATTGGCGCATCAGACTGTTTAGATGAATGTAATGATTTTAATCCTGCTGTGTCTGAAGGAAAAACCTGGGAACTATGTGCATTTAAATTTGATTATATTGTGATGCAATTTGCAACCTAAAATGTGTGCATAAAATGTACAGAAGTCATACATGTTAGAGAAAGGCACAAACTATAGAAACATAGAAACATAGAAGTCTGACGGCAGAAAAAGACCTCATGGTCCATCTAGTCTGCCCTTATACTATTTTCTGTATTTTATCTTAGGATGGATATATGTTTATCCCAGGCATGTTTAAATTCAGTTACTGTGGATTTATCTACCACATCTGCTGGAAGTTTGTTCCAAGGATCTACTACTCTTTCAGTAAAATAATATTTTGTCATGTTGCTTTTGATCTTTCCCCCAACTAACTTCAGATTGTGTCCCCTTGTTCTTGTGTTCACTTTCCTATTAAAAACACTTCCCTCCTGGACCTTATTTAACCCTTTAATATATTTAAATGTTTCGATCCTGTCCCCCCTTTTCCTTCTGTCCTCCAGACTATACAGATTGAGTTCATTAAGTCTTTCCTGATACGTTTTATGCTTAAGACCTTCCACCATTCTTGTAGCCCATCTTTGGACCCGTTCAATTTTGTCAATATCTTTTTGTAGGTGAGGTCTCCAGAACTGAACACAGTATTCCAAATGTGGTCTCACCAGCATTCTATATAGTGGGATCATAATCTCCCTCTTCCTGCTTGTTATACCTCTAGCTATGCAGCCAAGCATCCTACTTGCTTTCCCTACTGCCTGACTGCACTGTTCACCCATTTTGGGACTGTCAGAAATCACTACCCCTAAATCCTTTTCTTTTGAAGTATTTGCCAACACTGAACTGCCAATACAATACTCAGATTGAGGATTCCTTTTCCCCAAGTGCATTATTTTACATTTGGAAACATTAAACTGCAGTTTCCATTGCTTAGACCATTTATCTAGTAAAGCTAAATCATTTACCATATTACAGACGCCTCCAGGAATACCAACCCTATTGCACACTTTAGAGTCATCGGCAAATAGGCAAACCTTCCCTACCAAACCTTCCCCTATGTCACTCACAAATATATTAAAAAGAATAGGACCCAGAACAGATCCTTGTGGCACACCGCTTGTAACCTGACTCTGCTCAGAATACTCGCCATTAACAATAACTCTCTGATGTCTACGCTTCAGCCAGCTGCAAATCCATTGAACTATCCAGGGATTAAGTCCAATCTTCACTAATTTATCTATCAGCTCTTTATGTGGAACCGTATCAAAGGCTTTGCTGAAGTCCAGGTAGGCACCACCTTCATCCAACACCTTTGTGACATAGTCAAAGAAATCAATGAGATTAGTCTGACATGATTTGCCTTCAGTAAAGCCATGCTGATTTGGGTCCAATAAGTTATTGTTTTTTAGGTGCTGATTTATCCTCTTTTTGAGTAGAGTCTCCATCATTTTAACTACAACTGATGTCAAGCTAACTGGCCTGTAGTTACCAGCTTCTTCTCTACTGCCCTTCTTGTGAATAGGCATAACACTGGCCATTCTCCAATCCTCAGGAACTTCTCCTGTTAACAAGGATTGGTTAAACAAATCAGTCAGGGGGGTAGCAATGACAGATCTGAGTTCTTTAAGAACTCTGGGGTGGATGCCATCTGGACCCATTGCCTTATTTATCTTTAATCGTTCAAGTTCTTCTAAGACATCGGCTTCTAAGATCACTGGAGCTGAATCCGTACAGTTGGAAGCAATGCTATATCCTATGTGGTATGTAAAACTATTTTCATACAAATATTTTTATATGTACCATTGATACATAGGTACATAAATAGCATAGCTAGACAGAATTCATTTAGTGAAACGAGAAGTTTGGCAGAATCAAAATCAACAGAATCAGCTACCTCTAATGGTCAAAAATGTTTGAAATATAGCTGTTGATATTAAGCACAGAAGCAAATTGAAATACTTCTCTGTAGGAAAATATGCAATTCTACTTTTTATTACACATAGATGGATGCAATGCCAATTTCACTTATTTTAGTGGAACTAAGTTAAATTTATATTTAGTTCCACCTCATTCAAATCAAAAGAATGTTAAACTACAGTGACTGGTGTGATAAATATGGCCAAATTGTCAAATAATTCATTCTTTCATGGCATTTTCTGCTTATCTAATAATACATCAGGGCTTTAGGTAAATGAGGAAAATGCCTTCCAGTAATATTACAAAATACTACTTAATTTGATGACACATTACAAAATATTACAAAAATGCTACTTAATTTGGTGACACATTAAATTGATTAAACTTCACTCGAGAAGTAAAAAATTTGCATTTGTCAAACGTGATATAGAAGTTACCCCAACTCTGAACTAATCTGTTAAAGTAATCATTTTTTTTACTTTATTAATATTATTCCTTTGTTACTAATGTTTTTCTTGAAAGTTGATGACACTAATACTTTAATTTAGATTAATTAGATCAAGAAAATGACATTCAGATCAAGAAAATGATAGCCATGACTATCAACATTTATTCTTGATCACAGACAAAAACAAATGAGTGATAGTGGATAGACATAATAAAGAAGGACAAATAAAGGTAGCATAAATTTTTTATGAGGGCACTCATCACTTTCTTAACATAAAAATCTAAATTTCTGGTTCGAAAATAGTATGTCATATAATAGATTAAACTGTGCATTATCATTCTTGTTCTTTAAAATGCAGCTTTGTATGAATTTTTTACACACAGAGACTCATGTTTATGTGTGTAATTTTACATTCTCTGAAATGGGGAAAGCTTTTGAAATTCCATTGATTCTTTCTTTTTGTCAATATTGGCAATGAGAATATAACTGCCTGATATAGTATCATTTATGGAAGAGCCAGACAGAATAACCATGAGAAATAGGAGGAAGAGTCACAACCAAGACAACAATCAGAATATTCCAGAATATCTCCAGGACTGCCTTCTGCCGCACAAATCCCAGCGACCGGTTAGGTCCCACAGAGTTGGCCTTCTCTGGGTCCCGTCGATGAAACAATGTCGTCTGGTGGGACCCAGGGGAAGAGCCTTCTCCGTGGCGGCCCCGACCCTCTGGAAGTAACTCCCCCCAGAGATTAGGACTGCCCCCACCCTCCTTGCCTTTCGCCAACTCCTCAAAACTCATCTTTGTCATCAGGCATGGGGTAATTGATTCCCCTGGGCTGCTTCCACTTTACACATGGTCTGTATGAGATGTATGACTGTTTTTATATTAAGGGTTTTAAATTGTTTTAGCATTGGATTTGTATTGTTTTTGTTGTGAGCCGCTCCGCGTCCTCGGAGAGGGGTGGCATACAACTCAACTCAACTCAACTCAATAAATAAATCAGATAAAAAAAATCTGAGTCCAGGGTAGAAATATAATTTGAAGAAAGCTTCTTAAACATAACATTCCCTGAAAATAAAGAGAGGAAGTGGGAAAGGATGTACAGGTTCTCTTGCTATAATGATATTATAGTAAAAGCAGTATTACCTTGCACATCTTTCTTTTCAAGATTTGCTCTACTTTGGATGACCCACAACTCCTGAAATATGGAAAAATGTCTCTACCACCACACAAGCCCAAATCCCAACAATTTAATGTAACATATATTTCTGAATTTTATTTTAGAGATACACCAATAAATATCTATACAGTTAAATACACATGTTTTAAAATACTACTTTGAAAAATATCAAAGTTAGATACACATGTCTTTACTAATTTTTTTAACTGCCATGCTTAGAAAAGATAAGGAAAAATTAAAAAGAGCATCAGTGAAGTATTTCAAGGCATTTATCTATATTTTTCCAGATCAATGTTAAGGCTATCCTCTTTGCTGTTACAAGCATTAAAGTTTTTCCTAACCTGTCCTTGAATCCAAATGCATTTTTATTAGGTTTAATTTATCGTGTCAAGTTCCCTGACATTCCTTGTAAATTTTATTGATTAGCTAAAAGTATGTGTATACTTTGTTGGTTGATAACCACAAATAAATGTTCAGTTGTAACTGTGTCACAAGTATGACAAAATTTATAACAGTCTACCAGCAGCGAAACACAAAAAAACATTATTGAAATGAAAAAGCTAAGTGCCTTCATTTCTATATTTTAGTGTCTGAATGTAATCTATATTTTTACTGCTGAATACATAAACATAGTGCTTTGAAATAACAGTGCATAAAAAGTGAAGGACTTGTGGAACAATTGTTAAAGAACTAGCCATTAAATATACCGTTTTAAATTTTCCTATACATATTCTGTGACACATTTTGGCCAACATACTTCTATATTAACATAAGTGCTAGAACACAAAGAAATGACAATAATTTGATATCTTGAAGATTCAAAATTAAGTGCATATTGAAATTTAAGCTTTGATGACCATTACATTTTAAAGGTTATGTTTCTTCCTCCAAAACCTAAAGGATGATAAACTTTTAGTGGGGGGAAAAAGAGTAGGATTTTAAAAATCATATTTACAGTATCTCAACTTTCCTTAGATGGGATGGCTCAGGAATTTTGTTAGTTCATTTTAAACTGTTAAAGAGGCCTGTTATTCAATGTTAACAGTATCATGGCTATTCACAGCTAGTGAATTTTTCTTCAGGGTGGCAACAAATTGTGACATATAACACTGGAGTACTTAGATCCTGCCCCATATCTTCTCACTCATGTCTTCCAAAGATGTGCTTATTGTCACTGCAACTTGAATCCACTCATCTTGCTGCTGAATCTTCCTTCATCTTCTCTGTACTTCCATCATTCCAAGCAGTAGAGTCATCTCCAGAGAACTAAAGTTCTGGATAATGTGTCTGAAATGGGCAATTTAAGACTAGTCATTTGTGTTTTGAATAGGAACTTTGGATTGATTTGTTTGATGAACTATTTATTTGTTTCTTTGGCTGTCCGTGGTATTCTCAGGAGTATTTTTCCCAACCAATGTTTAATGTTCAATATTTACAAGCATCAGTACTGTTTATATCGTATTTTTGCAAAGTCCACATTTTGCTTCCATAGAGTTTCACAGTAAAATACCATTATTCAGTTTTGATTGTTATAAGTAATGACACATCACAGCATCTGAATATCTTTTCAAAGGCTATTGTTCTAACTCGTTACTTTACTGTGCATCCTAGAATGTAAAAACTAAGCATAACATCAATATCCTCAATATCATGCGAATGGCTGCCCTTTACTGGAGATATCTCCATTTTCTTGTTGGTGTAAAGATATGTGGGAATAACCATTGGAGACAGTGAAAGGAAATGTAAGCTGTTTAGCCCATAGCAGGAGTGTGGTTAGGCAAAAGGCTCAAAAGAGACCCTTCCTATTCTGCGGTCTATATAGAGGGACAGGAGAAATACTTTCAGACTTGCAAGATTCTGCTAATGTAACCTTATAATAAAATAGAATTAGCTCATCTGATCATGTTTACTGTCTGTTTTACTTTGTAAAGCTGACATCAATCCCACATATCATTACATTAAGACTCTAATCTGTATTAGATTATTTTAAAGATTAGCGCCGGTGGACTTACCCGCTGGCGGCGTTTGCGGGAGGGGCCGGGAAGACACCGGACCTCATGGCGGCCGCCATCTTGGTTCTCGGGTGAAGTCTCGCGATGCGAGACTTCGCCCGAGAGTCGGGCCTGCATAGGCCCGGCTGCTGATTGGTCCGGGCACGGCTTGCTCGCCCTATTTAAGGGCGGGCAGGCCCGAGGCTCAGCCTTTTCGCCCGGACCATCGCCCCGAACAGACACTCGGCTGAGTTCTGCTCACAGCGGCCATTTTGTGAGCGGCCTTGTGTGGCGGCCACCATTTTGTGGTTTGCTTGGTGCCGGCGAGAAGGCCTCGGTCGTTTCGGACGGCGATTTGGGTGGCAGGAGCCGTTCCTTCAGTTGCGGAGCCAGCATCGGCTGGGCTCCGCCCCGGTTTGACTCTCCGGTTGCCCCCGGGATCGGGGGCGTGGGGGTGTCATTTGGGGGGGGGCGGCTTGGTTTTCCCCTCAAGGGTGGGGGGGCATTTCGTGGCGCCACATAAGGGTTTCATTAGGGCGGGCCAGTTCCTTCTGGCCCCTTTGATAAAGCGGTGGGCAGTGAGGCCTTGCTGCCACCGCTAGGGGGGTGGATTGGCCTGCCAAGGGGTCGCCCCTGGTGAGGCCTGCTGTGGTAGTGTCGGCCTTGCTTCCCAGCACGGGCCCTTGGGGTCAGGGTTATTCAGATATTTCTAACAACAATAAGGGTATGGCCCCAAAGAAGAGGCCAGCTCGGCCCCCCCCCGGGCCAACCGGTAGCGCAGCCTAGGAGGGCTTTGAGGCCTTCTGCCCGGGCTCGGGCTGGCATGGAGGGGCCCCCTGGGGTGGTCCCGTCGGAGGGGGTGGTGGGGTTTATGCCCACAGCCCCTCAACCCGAGGTTTCTCCGTCTCTCTCTTGGGACAGGGTCCTGGAGAGGCTAGATGACTTACAGCGCTGGCGGTCCGGAGCGGGCCCAGGCAGGCTCCCCCTTGCTGCATCGGCGGCCTAGGGAAGGGACCCAGAAGAAGAAGCAGCCCAGGCCGGGCAGATGGCCCAGACCGGGCAGATGGCCCAAACCGGGCAGATGGCCCAAACCGGGCAGATGGCCCAAACCGGGCAGATGGCCCAGGCTGGGCAGATGGCCCAGTCGGGGCAGATGTCAGCTTTCCAGGGCCCCCCTCGGATGGGCCCTCCGTGGATGTCGTCCACCCCATATGGGGCAGGTGAGGTTGCACCACACTTAGCCACTACATCGCTCCTCCCCGTGCAGGGTCCAGGGTTTAGCCCGCCTGCGCTGGGGAGTGGCACTAGTTTTTTGGGGTCCGCTTCAGGCACATGTGGTCAGGTTTGGTCCCCTCCGGCCCCGCCGGCAGTAGCACCGGGGGTGGCTTTCCCACCTGGGGCAGGGGTGGGGGGTTGGATCCCTCCAGCTCCTGCTATTATGCCCCCGCCCCCTTTGGTGTATCCACCGGGGCTATGAGTGCTGGGAACGGGGGTCTCCACCGTGTGGGACCCGTTCGCCAGCATCAAGCCTGGGGCCATCCCTTGTGGGCTGCCTGCTACACCCTTAGGGTACCACCTCCACCCATCAGTGAAGGAAGCTATTTGGCGGGGGGACTATGTGGACCTCTTCTCCCTCTTAAATAGAGAGGTCCCCAAGCAGGACAAAGATGTCGTGCCTGGGGAAAAGGTGAAAACGAAGGTCACAAAGTGTTTCAGCTCGTGGCTGTACACTTTCTTGACTTTCGCATCTGTAGTGATTCAGAGGCAGCCGGTTAGGGCTGCTGCTCTGCTTAAATACATTGATTTAATTGCCAGGGCTAACTTCGAGTACGGAGGAACCATTTGGAGGCATTATGATAAGGGGTTTCGGATGCGCATAGCCCATGACCCCTCCTTGCCCTGGGATATGGTGGTCCCAGACCTTTGGTTCCAGGCCATGTATATGTCCGGCAAGGAGGGTTGTGACAGGACCGACAGCGGTCACTTCATGGAAGAGGAGCCCGTGGCTTCCATGCCAGCCAAGGCGGCTGCGGGGGGAGCGGGAAAGGGGGCTTCCCCGGCGTGCCATGAGTTTGCCGCAAAGGGGGCGTGTTTTCGTCCCTTTTGCAGGTATAAGCATGCGTGCGGTAATTGTGGGGGAACCATGCCTCTTCCGTGTGCCCCCGCCCCAAGAAAGGGGCGGAAAAGAAGGGTGGGGGTCCCCCAAAGCCTCCCCCACCAGCTGGGGGTAAAGGGGCCCAGCCCAATTAATTTACAAGTGCTTGAGGGTTGGTTAAAAGACTACCACCCTCGCTCGAGAGTGGCCGCCCTCTTGCTAGGATTCTCTAAGGGATTTAAGATCCCTTATGTGGGGGTTAGGAAGGCCTTCATGTCCGACAACCTCAGGTCGGTTGTGGGACATGAAGACATTGTTAGAGAAAAGATTCGGAAGGAGGTGGCCGAGGGCAGGGTCCTTGGGCCCTTCCCGGAGCCGCCCTTCCCGAATCTTAGGGTGTCTCCCCTAGGTGTGGTCCCCAAAAAGGCGAGTGGTGAATTTAGGTTGATTCACCATTTGTCTTTTCCAAAAGGTGAGTCAGTGAATGACTGCATTCCTGACGAGCTTTGTTCAGTCCGGTATGCATCCTTTGACGCTGCCGTGGCTATGGTTAGGAGGTGTGGGGTGGGAGCCCTTATGGGTAAATGCGACATTAAGTCGGCATTCCAGCTCCTCCCCATACACCCAGACGACTTTGAGCTGTTGGGCTTCCGTTTTGAAGGAGGTTATTACGTGGACAGAGCTTTACCCATGGGTTGCTCTGTCTCGTGCTCTCTTTTTGAGAGTTTTAGTACCTTCTTGGAATGGGCACTCAGGAGGCACAGTGGTCTGGGTTCGGTCGTTCACTACCTTGATGATTTCTTGTTGGCGGGGCCTGCGCGTTCGGAGCAATGTTTTGCTCTAATGCGGGACTTCGAAGCCCTTTGTGCTCAGTTGGGGGTGCCTTTAGCCTCCGAGAAGACCGAAGGCCCCGCTACCAAGATTACCTTCCTCGGTATTGAATTGGACTCAGAGGAGCAATCTTCTAGATTGCCCCTCGATAAGTTACTTAAAATTAAAGGGAAGCTCGATGAGGTTCTTGGCTGCCGGAAGGTCACTCTCCGGCAGCTCCAGGAACTGGCCGGGATACTCAATTTCGCCTGTCGGGTTGTGGTTCAAGGCAGGGCTTTTTCAAGGAGATTGTACAATGCGATGAAGGGGCTCCGTTTGCCCCATCATCGTACCCGCCTCTGCGCGGGGGTCAGGGCTGACCTCCGCGTGTGGCGGGAGTTCTTGGACAGGTTTAATGGCCTGTCTTTTTGGAGGCACGAGCTTTTTTTGAAAGCTGAGTTGCAGCTCTGCTGCGATGCTGCTGGGACTTGCGGTTTTGGGGTAGTGTTAGGTGACCAGTGGTGCTGGTCGGCGTGGCCTCCGGAATGGAGTGCCTCTTCTCTGGTTAAGGACCTGACTTTCTTAGAGCTCTTCCCCTTGATAGTGGCCTTAGAGCTTTGGGGGGAGCAGTTTAGGGACAAGACTGTGCATTTTTGGTGCGACAACCTAGCGGTTGTCCATGTTGTGAATGCCCTGTCCTCTAAGAGCGACAGGGTCATGCGGCTTGTCCGCCATTTTGTGCACAGGTCCTTGTACCTAAACACGTTGTTTTTGGCTAGGCATGTCCCCGGGTTGGATAACGGGGTTGCTGACGCCTTGTCCCGTGGTCAGTTGTCCAGGTTTCGGACCCTGGCCCGGTGGGCCCGAGAGTCTCCGGAGGCGTTCCCCGGTCACCTTTGGAGTCTGGGGGGGGGGCTCCCGAGCGGTGGAGAGACGAGGCTTCCAGGGCAATCTCCCTATCTGTAGCGCCCGGCACCCTCAGGGCATACCAGCGTGCAGGTAAGGAGTTTGGGGATTTCAGGCAGGGTAGGGGTTACCCCCTTAGTTGGCCTGCCCCTGTTGAGCACATGGCAGAGTGTTGTGTCCAGCTTAGGCAGCGTGGCCTGTCAGTTAGGACTATTAGGTCCCGGTTAGCCGGCCTCGCCTTTTTGTCCAAGGCGGGGGGGGGGGGGGTTACGGATTTTTCAGGTGACTTCCGCATCCGGAAGATGCTGGAGGGCTGGATGAGGGAGCAAGTGGGGGCCCCTGGTGACACTCGTCGGGCTCTGACGGTTCAGCAGCTGTCTTTGATTAATGGGGCTTTTGACAGTCTGTGTGCCTCCTTGTATGAGGCCCGTCTTTTTAGGGCAGCGACTTGTGTCATGTTTTTTGGGGCCCTCAGGGTCAGTGAGGCCATGGCATCGTCTCAGGCTGACACGTCGCTCCGCGCCTTCCAGTATGCTGATCTGGCCTTTAGGCAGGGGGGGGGTATCCCTTGTCGTTAGGCATTCTAAGACGGATCAGCTGCACAGAGGGGTTAATATCCGGCTTAGTGTGGCCGCCGACCAGTCGGTGTGTCCGGTGGCCGCCCTACAGCTTTATTGTAGCTTGCGAGGGTCCGGGCAAGGGTACCTTTTTAGGCATTGGGACGGTGCCCCCCTGACCCGTTACCAATTTTGGGTGTTAGTGTCCAGGGCAATGGCCCAGGTAGGCATGGATCCCGCCGGTTATGGAACGCATTCGTTCCGTATCGGCGGCGCCACTAGCGCGGCACTTTCTGGTTTCCCGGCCCATCCCGTCATATTTGGGTTATGTTAGGCCCGCTGAGGATTCTAGGCAGGGCTTAGGCTAGGTAACATGATTTTTTGGGCCAGCCGCTCAGCAGCCAGAAGCGCCATTGGGACCCAGTTGTCATTGGGACGGTGGGTCACGGTCGTTTGGATGGGTCGCAGAGGTATGCGGTGGGAGGGCCTCCTACCGTCTTTGCTGGGTGGGCGGCATCCTGTGACTGCGCCCAGATGGCTGGTCTTGCACCTTGGTGGCAATGACCTGTGCATGCTTGGGGGTCTACCGCTGATCGTCCAGGCGAGCGAAGACCTACGACGGCTTCGCGATGTGTGGCCCACCACGTAAGTGGTGTGGTCAGAGATCCTCCCAAGGATCGTGTGGAGGGACGCCCTTTCCCTTAGGGCCATTCACCGGGTCAGGTGTAGAGTGAATAAGGCCCTGGGACGGATAGTTAGGGAACTAGGTGGGGTTGTAGTGGCCCATCCCCTCATCACTGTAGATTGGCCGTGGCTTTACCGGGCCAATGGCGTTCACCTGTCAGAACAGGGGAACGCCATTTTCCTACAGGACCTGCAGCGGTCTCTGCGTGAGCTGGCGCAGCTAGAGGGGTAGTCGGGGGGCCAAGATAGAGATCTGACCCCCGCTCCGTGGCAGGTTAGGGGCGGAAAACTGGGTGGTGGTCTAGCAACTGCGTGTTCTCCCTTGGGCATCTTTGGGGATGATTGACAGGTTCTCTCCAAGCTTGTGGTGGAAGCGACCTGAGCAGTTGGGGGGAACCTATCTTTGGGTCACGCACCTTTAAGTCCCCTGTTAGGGGTTAGCCGGCGTGACCCCCCTCATGCAAGTGCATGGCAGGGTCTCAGGTGAGGGAGGGTCCCTCACCTGGACTAGCATCGAGCTACGCCCATAAGTTGCCCAGGAAGTTTATGTGACGTAACTTTTCCGCCCCGGAAGCAATTGTTTGACCCTGCAGGTCCATTGTTTGGATCATAGTTGTTTATGCTAATTTTATGCTAATTTATTTTAATAAATTATGCTAATTTAATTTAATAAAAATGACCCAGTTAAATCCAGCTCTTGTGTCCGTGTCGTTACTCAGCCTCTCCTGCAATACTTTGTCATCATATAAATTAGGTCTATTGTATAGTAGATTGTACACTGTGTTAAGTGTCTTTTCTGGATACTGTAATATAGTTTGACCACTTCCACACTGTTGGCCATTGGGTTCTTCTCCAGACTTGTGGTTATAGCTTGGTTAGAACTTTTACAGATTCCTCTCCTGTTGCTAGCTGTGGTTATTCAATCAGGTCATGTAGCCTTCTGACTTGGAAAGTCTGGCGTGCTGTTTTAATTTCATTGTACATGAAGTTCTTGTAAACAGGGAATATCTTTTATTATTCAGTACTCTGGATCTTGATCTTCTTTGTAGATTATTTCAATTCATCCCTTCCATTTTTGTTTGATATCCTTTGAATCAGGTACTACAGGACGGTGGACAAAAAACTGGAAACACCTTGAAAAATCATCAAAATATCATTTAATATGGTGTTGGTCCACCTTTTCTGGCAAAAACAGCCTCGATTCTCCGAGGTATTGATTCATACAAATTGTGAATTGTTTCCAAAGGAAGTTTAGCCCATTCTTCAGTTAAAGCATCCTCCAGTTCTTTTAGAGATGGTGGTGGTGGAAATCGACTTCTTACTTGAATCTCTAAAATCGACCATAAATGATCAATAATGTTGAGGTCTGGTGATTGAGATGGCCAGATGAGATGCTGAACTTCATTAGAATGTTCCTCATGCCATTCTTTAACACTTCTTGATCTATGGATTGGTGCATCATCATCTTGAAAGATGGCATCCCCCTCTGGAAACAGTTCTTGAACCATATGATGAATTTGGTCAGCCAAAATTCCTAAATAGTGATGGCTGTTAATTCTTCCATGAAGGGAAATGGCCCGGCGGATTTCCAAGAAATAGCACCCCAGATCATCACTGAACCCCCGCCATGTTTGACGGTTGGGAGAAGGCAGTCTGGATGAAATGATTCTTTTGGCTGTCTCCAGATATAAACACAGCCGGAGGCCGGAAAAAGGGTAAATGATGATTCGTCAGAGAAAATCACATTTTGCCACTACTTGAGGGACCATTTCTGGTGGTTTCTACACCACTCTAAATGCTTTGAAACATTTGTCTTTGAGAGCAGACGTTTTCTAATTGCAGCTCTTCCGTGGAATCCAGATTTGTGAAGCTCCCTTTGAACAGTTTTTGTGGAAACTGGGTTCTGTACGTGTCTATTGAGCTCTGCAGTGATTTTATGATCTGCGGTCTTGAGATCCGCTCCAACAATTTGCTTTAGAGTCTGACGGTCTCTCTCAGACAACTTCGACTTTCGACCAGACCTGTGCTTGGCTGAGGACATTTTCCCTTCTCTTTCAAAAGCAGACATTACTTTTGAGACATTACCTCTTGAAATGTCAAACATTCAGGCACTTTCTGTTACACTAGCGCCTGCCATTCGAGCAGCAACAATTTGACCTCTTTGAAAGTCTGAGAGGTCTGCCATTTCTAGAAGGTTACAACAAATTTCCTTAAATTTCTGTACAACAAAAAAGATAGTTTAAAAAAACCACATCAAATAACAGAATTAAAAAACCAAATAACGTTAAAATATGTCATGTTTTGATTGATTTGAACATGTTCAAACATTATGATGCCAAAAAGTAAAGTGTTTCCATTTTGTTGTCTACTAGAATCCTTTAGCATACCAACTGGAGCATGAGACTTCTTTCTTTGTTCTGAAGAAGTAGAGGGTGGCATTTTAAGAATATATTATGATATTTATCCCTATTTTTAAAAATGTACATCTGCCCAACTTAGATCATAACTCTCTGATTGACTCACAACAACAATAAAAACTGTAAAAACTACTAAGCCAGCTGCAGAGAATTTGGGATTTGCTTTTAAGTCCAAATCAAGGTGAAGCTCATGCTGTGCAGAAAAATTATCCTGCATTTTTTTCCTACCATTTCTCATTCAGTTCAATGAAACTAAAGTTCCTTTTCAAACTTCTTTCAAAAAAGAGAATTATGGTGAATTGTCATAGATAGAATTTGTTATGCTCTTACTTATTTAACCATGAGATGACAAAGATGACTTTATGTACATTGTTTCTTTCATTGTGTACTCAAGAGTTACATGATTGCATAAGTAAACAAACTATTCTTGATTATGATTGTAAAATGATCTGACCAAGTCAGTATATATAATGACTATAATTGCTTTAATTAATTGTTTTAATAACATTTAATTCACTACAATTGCTTTAATCCATCCATTCATTATTTATGCAAACTTTATGTACTGCAAACTACAGAAGCTTCTTAGCCATTTAAAATAAATTGCTTCTAAATAATAATAATAAAATATATTAATAATAAGATACTAAAAAAATGTCCTGAAGAGAAACCAATTCTGGCCTTTAATCAGCAAAGGCAAGTTGAGGAACTTGTTCAAAATGCTGATTAAAATTAAACCAAGGTTCCTTTACACTCACTAATTCTCATCACATTTTCCAACAACAACAATAACAACAACAACAACAACAACAACAACAACAGAGTTGGAAGGGACCTTGGAGGTCTTCTAGTCCAACCCTCTGCTTAGGCAGGAAACCCTACACTACTTCGGACAGATGGTTATCCAACATCTACTTCAAAACGTCCAGTGTTGGGGCACTCAAAACTTCTGGAGGCAACCTGTTCCACTGAGCTAGTTAAGTGTTTATATTGTTTAGATCAGGGATCCTCAAACTTGAAAACTTTAAGACTTATGGACTTCCACTCCCAGACTTCTCTAGGCAGCTATGCTGGCTGGAGAATTCTAGGGATTGAAATCCACAAGTTATAAGGTTGCCAAGTTTGAAGACCTTTGAAATTAGGTGCTTCTGCTAGCAAGCTTCTCTTCTAAAATAAGAGGAAGTTACTAAATTCTGTTCATCAGCCTTGTTATAAGGAAGAATGAAATTAATACTAGTCTCTGTTGCTATTACATTACTGTATATTCTACCATTTAATTGTTAAGGTACTTTTTGTAGCTTTGATTTTTGACTCTAAATAGAAACAGAAGTCTGACGGCAGAAAAAGACCTCTTTGTCCATCTAGTCTGCCCTTATACTATTTTCTGTATTTTATCTTAGGATGGATATATGTTTATCACAGGCATGTTTAAATTCAGTTACTATGGATTTATCTACCACGTCTGCTGGAAGTTTATTCCAAGGATCTACTACTCTTTCAGTAAAATAATATTTTCTCATGTTGCTTTTGATCTTTCCCCCAACTAACTTCAGATTGTGTCCCCTTGTTCTTGTGTTCACTTTCCTATTAAAAACACTTCCCTCCTGGACCTTATTTAACCCTTTAATATATTTAAATGTTTTGATCATGTCCCCCCTTTTCCTTCTGTCCTCCAGACTATACAGATTGAGTTCATGAAGTCTTTCCTGATACGTTTTATGCTTAAGACCTTCCACCATTCTTGTAGCCCGTCTTTGGACCCGTTCAATTTTGTCAATATCTTTTTGTAGGTGAGGTCTCCAGAACTGAACACAGTATTCCAAATGTGGTCTCACCAGCATTCTATATAGCGGGATCATAATCTCCCTCTTCCTGTTTGTTACATCCTGGTATATTTCCAGTTCAGGATATTGAATTAGGAAACTCAGAACTTGTTCTCTCATCAGCTTTGGAGGTGTGTATTTCTTCTTTGTTGTGTGACTACAAAGCAACAAGTAGCCAAGCCCCTCTCTTTTATTCTCCTTAGATCATCATTTTTAGTACCTCTTACTAACTTGCTTTTAGTATTGTTATTCAGAATCAATTTATTTTCAACAGCTAAATGGCTTCAGTAATTTGCAGTATATAAAGTCTAAACAAATAACTTTTCAAAACCTCAGTCCAGAAATTCTGTATAGATCTGTTAATTACTATGCAAGCACAGTACATCCAAATCTATGCAAATATTTGCATAAGGTAAAATAAGAGGAAAATATGCATTGCCTGAAGTCCCAACTGACTCTTCTCACAGATGCTCTTTTGGACAAGAGTGATATAGAATCTAGTTCTGTGTTCTTTGAAATAAATGACTACTGCCAAGCATCATTCATCACTTTTATTCTTCGGTGCTATTTACTATTAATTATTTGATTAATTCATTTCAATATTGAATGTGAACAAATATTGGATACTGGGCTAATTTTGAGCTTCAAATTCCACATTGCAAAACATTACAGTTCTTCAAAGTTTTATTACTTTCTGCATCTTATAGATCAAATTGGATAAACTGTCGGAAACCCAGTTAAGGGCAATTAATTTCATGGTATTGAAATAATCCATTGAATCACCCACAATTTTCCTAGGTAGTCTAGTCTTTTGATTAACTTTGAGACAAATATAAATTATTTTTATTTGTTGAAAAATATTAACAAAAAACAGAATAAAAAAAGATTGCGCAAACAGGAGCTGTTAATTATCTAGAACTCATTTTTCTTTTTCTTTCTGGTTTTTTTTTGGGGTGGTGGTGGTGGGTGGTGGGTTAAATATTCAATTTGATCTGCCCCTTCTTTTGTTTCTGTTTAAGAGTATTTTAAATTTTCAACTTAATTTTTGAATACAATTTATTCCCAGGGATATTTACATAAAAATTTACAGTAGTCCCTCACCTATCGCTGGTGACACGTTCCAGACCTGGCCGCAATAGGTGAAATCCACGATGGGGAATTTATCGACTGATAGTACTTATGCTGTTCTGTTCGGGTCGTATGTGACCCGAAGCCAAGTTTGAGTCCCTGTAAAAAATTTTCCCTGCATATCTGAAACTTGAAATTTCATGACTATTTATCATTTCAGGGGTTCTCTCTATGAGAATTTTTTTGGGGGGGTGGGGGGCTTAGTTTTTGCTGGGCAAAAAAAGTTACAAATCTTATGTTCCCGGGTCACCCTGACCCGGACCGAAAACTCTTCATTTGCAGTGCTTATGTTTGGTCTTTTTGAAAGCTTTTTTCACTTGGAAAGTAGTCTGAACATTTCTGCACACAATGATATGAAAATTGAAATGAAAAAAGTAAATCTTATTGGTTTATTTTGCGGATATAATGCACGCCCCCCCGTTTTTGTGAAATTTTTTTCAATTTATGGATAGTTTTGCTTGCAAAATGCATTCTATTTTACTAAAGTTGGTGTGAGATTGGTAGCTTGAACATTTCTGAATATAAGAAAAATATAAAGGAACTGAAAAAAATGATTCTTATTGGTTTTTTAACATCAGAAATAAGGCCTCCCCCCCCCCTTGGCTGCTTGCAACCATTTTCACTTTTTATTTTTTTATGCTCCAAATCCAAAATATTCTTTAAAATCTTAGGCATTCATTTACTCAATTTAACAATGCTGATCATCAAAAAATATTTTTGGGGTGGTGGCTAATTGTTTTCTGGGCAAAAAAAAATCATAACTTTGAATCTGTTTCTGTTCGTATGTGACCGGACCAAAAATAATTTTTTTAGGTACTTGAATTTGATCTTTTTGAAAACTTTTTCAACTGGAAAACTAGTTTGAACATTTATGAACATAATGATATGAAAATTGAACTGGAAAAATTGAGACTTATATTTTTATTTTGATCAAAAAGCCCCTCCCCCCATCCTTTTTTAATTTCGTGTCAATTTCTATTTTTTAAGGCTACAAATCCCTAAGGAATTTTCCCCCAAAAGGTTTGATATACTAAATTGAACATTTCTGAATATAAGAAAAATATAAATGAACTGAAAAAAATGGTTCTTATTGGTTTATTTTTGCCACAAAAGGGCCACCCCCCCCTCGGCCTTGCTGTGTGCCATTATTGTCACTGTTTATACATATTTGTCTAGAAATATTTGGAATATCCTTTTGAAAATCAACCACATTGTAGCCAGAGAACTAATTTTATGAAACAAATCCATTTTACTAAAAAAAAGTATGTAAGTTTGAAATTAACAGCATAATTTTTATATAAATTGAAATAATTGAGGCATACTTTATGTGCAAAATAAACCAATATGCATCAATTTTTCCAGTTCAATTTTCATATCATTATGTTCAGAAATGTTCAAGCTACCAATCCCACACCAACTTTAGTAAAATAGAATGTATTTTGCTAGCAAAACTATCCATAAAGTGAAGACTATTTTAAAAAAACGGGGGGGGGGCGTGCATTTCATCAACAAAATAAACCAATATGCATCAATTTTTCCAGTTCAATTTTCATATCATTATGTTCAGAAATGTTCAAGCTACCAATCCCATAGCAACTTTAGTAAAATAGAATGCATTTTGCAAGCAAAACTATCCATAAATTGAAAAGAATTTCACAAAAACAGGGGGGGCGTGCATTATATCCGCAAAATAAACCAATAAGATTTACTTTTTTCATTTCAATTTTCATATCATTGTGTGCAGAAATGTTCAGACTACTTTCCAAGTGAAAAAAGCTTTCAAAAAGACCAAACATAAGCACTGCAAATGAAGAGTTTTCGGTCCGGGTCAGGGTGACCCGGGAACATAAGATTTGTTATTTTTCTTAAACAGAACAGCAGGGTTAAGTATTTCTATTGTAATTGTTTGGTAAGTTTTCATTGTTTTAAGTGTTTATAAACCCTTCCCACACAGTATTTATTTTAGATACAGTATTTAAATACAGTATTTACAATTTTAGATTATTTTTTTTTTGAAAACCCTGCCGATCGAGTTTGGCGGGCTGTTTAAATCTGCCGATCGACTTCCTCAGAAACCCGCGATGAAGTGAAGCCGCAGTAGGTGAAGCGCGGTATAGCGAGGGACTACTGTACAAGTATTTTATCCTTAGTAATATATGTAATGTTGTTAAATGTGTTTCTTCCATGTTTTTAATCAAACGTGGAATGCATTTAATATCGTTTTAATTGAAGAACTCCATGGTGAAACCTAATTAAATTAAATTTCAGCAAAAGAATTCATTTTCCAAATATAGTCAGTCAAGAGTAAGAAATTTACAGGTTTAGGTTTTGTCACTAGATATATATATAAAAACACATAGAAAACCAAAAGGAGAAAAAAAATCCATATCACAATTGTCAACCAAGATTTATCTATCTAAAAAGAAATTTGCAGATGATTTGAATAAAAAAATTAACATGATTTTCATCAGCCAGATATATTTGTGAGTATAAGCACAAATCCCAGCGACGTATTAGGTCCCACAGAGTCGGCCTTCTCTGGGTCCCGTCAACTAAACAATGTCAGTTGGCGGGCCCCAGGGGAAGAGCCTTCTCTGTGGCGGCCCCGACTCTCTGGAAGCAGCTGCCCCCAGAGATTAGAACTGCCCTTACCCTCCTTGCCTTTCGTAAACTCCTCAAAACCCACCTTTGTCGTCAGGCATGGGGGAATTGAGATATCTCCCCTGGGCCTATATAATTTATGTATGGTATGTTTATAGGTATGTCTGCTTAAAATGGGGTTTCTTAACTATTTTAAATTTTAAATTGTAAATTATTAGATTTGTCATGAACTGTTTTATTGTGTTGTGAGCCGCCCCGAGTCTACGGAAAGGGGTGGCATACAAATCTAATAAATAAATAAATAAAATAAGTTAATATAATTTTTTTTGTCACTTTAATAATGAAACATTTATTTGTATTTCCAAATATAAAAGATAAAATCAAATGCTGTTGTAAATATATTTAAACTCTGATGACAAGAAAAATGAAGCTGACAGATGTTTTAAGTTTATTGTGCAATCCGAAACAAGTTACAGGAAATAGCGACTGTTAATAATATGACTGAACCAGGGCTGGGTTCTAACTTACCTCGCTGCTGGTTCGCTTCTTCCTGCACCGCGTAGCCGCACATGTGCTTTGCGTGCGCATCAGCATATGCAGTGGCAAAAAATCCACCACCACCCAAAAAACCAAAAACAAGATGGTGACTGCATGTACAACGTTGGAAAGTTGGCTTCTGCACATGTGCAGAAGAGAAAAAAACCCACCCGGAACACCCCCTCCAAAATCTAAAAAAAATTCTGATTTTTTTTTAAAAAGAAGATGGTGGCACCCACGGACCTGCACCAACTGAACTGGTTGTGTGATGCCACCAGTGGGTCACTACTGGTTTATTTATTTTATTTATTTATTTATTTATTTTGTCCAATACACAATGAGGGTTTTAGTGGGTATATATCAATATGCATATAGTAAAATACATGATGGAAAATGGTTCTGTTATTTGTAAGCCATATATTGTACTTTTGCTGTTGCAGAAGATGAGATCCAGACAGTTATCAAGTCTGGTATTTTTAGTTACTAGTTGGTCGAGTCCCAGATGGGTGACGGTATTATATATAGTAGAATGGATGGGTTCCGTGCTGCATTCATTTAAGGACCAGTTGATGCGAACTGGTCCAAACTGGGGGAACCCACCTCTGGACTGAACGTTTCCAATCATACTAGAATCACTGCAAGCACACAAACTACGTGAGGTTCATTACCCATGTACTTCGAAACAAATTCCACTCAACTCAGTGGAAGTTGCTCAACAGGAGTTATTTTTACTTCTGAACAGACCTGCATATCATGTCCTTTTTAGTGTTTTGAAAAGCTTTGTGTGCATTCCGAGAAAAGTAACATTTGCTTAGAAATGGCTTGGCATTCATTTTGGTATTTCTTCTTTCTTCACTAGACAATATCATTCACAAATCAAATCATGTACTGTAGATTTACAAAATACTGCTTTGAAACCTCTCTTGAAATTTTTGCAAGAGTGGTTTCATTTTTTTTCTACTTTCTTGTGGTTCATACTTCTGATCTGACAGTTGGGAGAAAATGAGAATAAAAGAACGGAAAAAGAAAAGAAAAAGACAGTATGTGGTGCAGAACTGTTGTGTTGAGAATATGTATTACAAAGTACCTAGGTGCTGCTGAGTTCCCTCCAGATTTTATTTTGTTCTGATATTATTTTAAGTATATCTGAAACTATGCTATAATTTGCATAGAGCTAACAGATGGTGGAAATAGAAACAATTTCAAGTTTTATTTGTAAACACAGTTCTACTGTTTTGATTAGTGACAGTAGATATGTCCAATTAATGTACCCAAAGCCATAAACCAAATTTAACACACTTGCTTCCCCTTCAAACCTGAGACCTTGTACCACTAACGAGTCACATGACACCAGGCCATGGGGGGGGGGAATGGCTAGTTGGACCTCATTTAGACATTATCACTTAGGGTGTACAGTAGTCCCTCGCTATATCACGCTTCACCTACCGCGGCTTCACTTCATCGCGGGTTTTGAAGTCAGCGTTGGCACAGATACGGCGCTTAGAAGTTTGGAAGGGCAGGACAAGCACTCAGCTCATGCTCAGAGGGAAGCTTCATTTGAATCATTTCACCACACAAACAAGCGCTAGAATAATTCCAGCAGGACTCCCGAATGATGAGCGGGGCGGGGACTGAGCTCCGGTGGAGGCCTGTCCCCTCATTCAACCCGCCTCGCCAGTGCCGAGAAGGCAGTCTTTGGAGGCGCGCTTAGTGGTTGGCAGTGGCGGCAGTGTGTTTGGGGTTGTAGAAAGAGCTCCCGGCAGTGCGCGAACGAGCGAGCGCGAGCAAAGAAAGGAACGCAACATGGTGGGGATTTCCAGACTGGGCTCGAGGGCGGAAGAGGAAGTGCTGGGCAGGTGGAAGGGGGAAAAAAAGAAAAGAGAGAGAGAGAGAAAAAGAACCAGCCGGGGCAGCTCACCAGGGACTTTCCAGCTGGGGCAAGGCAAAAAAGACAACGTTTGGCCGAACTGCTGCAAAGGTTAGCCGTTGCTCGCCTCCAGGTATCTGGAGCTGGTGGGAAAGAGGATAAATTCCCCATCGCGGATTTCACCTATCACGGCTGGGTCTGGAACGTAACACCCACGATAGGTGAGGTCTTACTGTACTCACTTTTCTTGCCAGCAGTTTAGACATTAATGGTTGTGTGTTGTGTTATTTTGAGGGGACAGCACATTTAAACTGTTATGCAAACTGAATACTCACTACTTTACATTTAGCCAAGTGTTATTTCTTTAAAGTTGCCACATGAAAAATATTTACTTAAATACTTAAATATTTACAAAATGTGAGAAGTTGTACTCACTTTTGTGATATACTGAATATACATCTGGGAAACCAGTAGATACAATAAGCATTATGCTAATTAATCTGAAAATTGGATCTAATATAACCATAAATCATCTTGATATTTATATATTTTTCAACATTTCCTTTAGTCTTTGGGATCAAATAGAAATAAAAATGTTATAGTTCTGTGTTCATAATGCAGCAGCTTGGAAAGCTCAGTAATCTAACTGTAATCTATAATTCTGCATTTCTATAATCTGTAATATTCGGGACTATAAAGTATTCAAACTCTTGATATCCGTGGTTCAAGCATTTTTGTTGTTGTTGTAACTACAGGTAGACCTTGGTTTTCAACAGGAATTGGAACAGTAATTGCTGCTACTAAATGATGTGGTCATAAAGCACAAAGTTAATGACCACTTTAAGTGATGGAAGTTCCAATTTCAAGTGAGAAAGTCATGAGACCAAAACTTCCGCATAAAAAATAAACTTCCAGCTTTCCCACTGATGTTGTTTATTTGAAGCTTGAAGAAAAAACAAAAAATTACAATTGCGTTACCACAGGTACACTGTGACAACTAGAATTTTGATGACCAATCATAAATTCCTCTAGTTTTTTTCTCATCATTCCTATCACCCATCTCCTCCAACTTATGACTGTATGACTGTAACTTGTTGCTTCTATCTTTAAGATTTTTTATTAATATTGATTGTTTTCTCACTCCTTATTTGACCCCTATGACAATCATTAAGTGTTGTACCCCATGATTCTTGACAAATGTATCTTTTTCTTTTATGTACACTGATATGCACCAAAGACAAATTCCTTGTGTGTGCAATCACACTTGGCCAATAAAGAATTCTATTCTATTCTATTCTATTCTATTCTATTCTATTCTATTCTTGTTCAGCACTATGATAAATGTGGGTCACTGAAGGAATGGATATAAGAAGCAGATGGAGTCTGTCTGTCTGTCTGTCTGTCTGTCTGTCTGTCTGTCTGTCTGTCTGTCTGTCTGTCTGTCTGTCTGTCTGTCTGTCTGTCTGTCTCTCTCTCTCTCTCTCTCTCTCTCTCTCTCTCTCTCTATCACCTGCTTTATTTTTTTGAAGCATTTTCATTAAAATGATAATGCATATCCATCTGATCCAGATGATTTATATACTGTAACTAAAACTTTTTAATAATTTGCCTCCAGGTTGTTCCTTTTCAAGTTAGTAGTATTTTTGAATTTGTTTTAATAAAGCTCAATCATTTGCAATATCCTGTGACATTTAAAATCTTTCCATCATTTTGCCCAAAGCATTATGATTTTAGCAGATTATGTTATTGCATTTTATTCAACCCATTGGCTAAGTCTTCTAAAGCTTTATTATTATTATGTTCTCTATACTAGCTTTACTGGAATTCAACATAATAGATTTTGTATTCAGAACATAAAATTTCCACTGATTGACATCATTTACATCAATTTGTTATTTACATAATAACATCACACAAATTATGTAAATGATGTAATTTGTCATGTGTAAGGATATCATGCAAATGGAATAAATCCCACTGATGGTCTTATGTTTGATTCAAGGGATTTTCCTAAATAATGGCTATTCTCTCAATTTACCATTACCCTGGGGGGGGGAATTATTGACCCCCTCAGAGAGGGTCCGCAACTTGGGCGTCCTCCTCGATCCACAGCTCACATTAGAAAACCATCTCTCAGCTGTGGCAAGGGGGGCGTTTGCCGAGGTTCGCCTGGTGTACCAGTTGCGGCCCTATCTGGACCGGGACTCATTGCTCACAGTCACTCATGCCCTCATCACCTCGAGGTTCGACTACTGTAATGCTCTCTACATGGGGCTACCTTTGAAAAGTGTTTGGAAACTTCAGATCATGCAGAATGCAGCTGCGAGAGCAGTCATGGGCTTACCTAGGTATGCCCATGTTTCACCATCACTCCGCAGTCTGCATTGGCTGCCGATCAGTTTCCGGTCACAATTCAAAGTGTTGGTTATGACCTTTAAAGCCCTTCATGGCATTGGGCCAGAATATCTCCGAGACCGCCTCCTGCCACACGAATCCCAGCGACCGATTAGGTCCCAAAGAGTGGGCCTTCTCCGGGTCCCGTCAACTAAACAATGTCGGTTGGCGGGCCCCAGGGGAAGAGCCTTCTCTGTGGCTGCACCGGCTCTCTGGAACCAACTCCCTCCGGAGATTAGAACTGCCCCTACTCTTCCTGCCTTCCGTAAACTCCTCAAAACCCACCTTTGCCATCAGGCATGGGGGAATTGAAACCTCTCCCCCTGGGCATGTTTAATTTATACATGGTATGCTTGTGTGTGTGTCTGTTAGTTAGTATATGGGTTTTTTTAAAGCTTTAAATATTTTAACTGATTGGATTATTTATGATTTGTACTACTTGCTGTGAGCCGCCTCGAGTCTTCGGAGAGGGGCGGCATACAAATCCAAATAATAAATAATAAATAAATAAATAAATAAATTTATCATTAATGGTTTCACTATAATATGACCATTGTACTATTTAAATCCCATAATTCTAATTTCTTCCTCTTAGTTTTCATAATTTTCCTGTTTTCCAAGAGCATTTCATTTTTAACTGTAATCGTTCATAAATTCCCCTTCTCCTTTTTTGGTTTATTCATATGCTTTCTTTTGTCTTTCTGAAGGGGAGTAAGCTGTTAAGTTTCATATTATAGTTTTTCAAGCTTCCAATATATGTAATCATTAAAGATGTACATCTGCTTTAAAAATAACAACGAGTTTTATTTTCATTCATGGACATTAGGACACAGATAAATTAATATGAAACATTATCCATAATTTTTATTATACCAATTGAGATTTAGATTAGATCTATTTTTAATGCTCATTAGAATTTTAGAAATTGCTGTTCTCAAATTCAATTTCATATCTTCTCCCAGTCACTTAGACCATATTGGTTCTGCAACTGTACAATGTTTTCTACTGAAAGGAATTTACAATTTGTCTAAATCTCATCTGCAACGCCTTATATGAGCACATTTGCATATGGAAATTTCAGTATGTGTATATATTCTTTTGCAATTCTTTGAAAAGTATAAGGAAATCCTGATTAAATTACAGTTATCCTTTTGATACATGAAGATGCAGGCATTTATTTTTTGAAAAAGTTACCTTTAAAGATTGCATGGCGTTCATTATCTTTGTGTATTTCTTGAGGGAAAGTATCAGGTATCATATCTTTTACATGATTCACTCAGTGGTGGGTTTCTCCTGGTTCAGGCTGGTTTTTAGAACCGATAGCACCTGGGATGCTTCTGTGCATGTGCCGAAGTGGCATGTGCATGCGAGCATGCATGTGAACCAGTAGCAAAAATATTTAAAATCCACCACTGGATTCACTAACTTGATTACTATTATTATTATTATTGCCTTCCCAACCCACTTACTGAAAGATAGGGTTTTTTCATTTTAACCATTTTAACCATCCATAAAGAAATATCTGCCATTGCTTGCTTGTACTTTTTCAGTTTTGGAATATGTATTGTATATTGGACAAAGAATAAATAAATAAAAATAAAAAATAAAAAAACATGAACCTTTTTTCCTTCTTTCCTGCGGGGAGGAAGGATAAACTCCCTGGAATCGAGGCCAAGAGACTGGGAGCAGGAGGGCCCAGTGGGAGCCCCAGAGATGGGGGCACAGGGGGTTTTCTCTCCTGCTCTCCCCACAAAGGGAACCATCCAAGGAGGGAAGGCAGCACCCTGGAAGTCGAGCCTGGCTTAGGAGACGGGTCTCTCTCGAGAGGAATTGGGATTCTTGGACCATGGTCCACAACACCCCCGTGGGGGCGTCTGGCAGGGGATGAGCTGCCCCTCACAAGGACCCAGAAGGTCAGCTGTGGGAGCCGACCACCTCTCCTCATCCAAAGGGCTTGAAAGTGAAACTAAAGTGAGAGGGAGACGAAATTTTAGAAGCTGATTCCCAGCTCAAATCTCGGTGGAATCAATCAAATTGTAAGAAAAAGGGACACAAAGAGCAGATATAACAGTTTAAAATTTATTTATTCAGACCCTGTTATCCTCTCTTCTGTCCCCAATTTCAACCTTCTGTAAAAATATTGCAATGTAATATCTTATCCAGGCAAATCACTATTTCTTGTTCTAGTCCTTACAAGAATCTAAAATTTTAAATTGCTGTGACTAAAAGCAAAGAAGCAAATAAAAAGGAAAAAATTCTTTGAAGGGCACTCATCAAATCGGCAGATGACACTAAGCTGGAGGGAATTGTTAACAGGTAGGAGTTCGATTCAGGATTCAAAAGGATCTTGACAAACTTGAGTACTGGTCCTATTCAATAAGATGCAATCCAGTAGTGAAAAAAGTAAAGTCCTGCATTTAGATAGGAAAATCAAATGCACAGGTGGGAAATACTTGTCTCAACAGTAGTGCCTGTAGGAAGGATTTAAGTGTTATAATGGACCATCCCTTAAGTATGAGTAAGCAGTATGTTGCAGCTGCCAAAAATATGCAGTCTTAAGCTGCATCAACAGAGGGATAGTATCAAGATCATGAGATGTCGTAGTACTGCTCTATATTAAACTAGTGAGGACACATTTAGTTTGGCCATCACAATATTTTTAAAAAAGGTGCTGAGGACCTGGAAATAATTCAGAGAACAACAAAGATGATAAGGAGTGTGAAGGCTAAATCATATGATGGGTAGCCACGGCAACTAGGTATCCCTTTGGCAGAAAAGCAAAACTGGCTATGTTCTAACTTTAAAAGTGGCTACAAAAAACTATGCCACCAATTAAAACCGAATGTATCAATTATCAAATAAATCAAGAAGAAAAACTTCTGCCCACAAATTTCACACACATGCCTTTTACAATTTTGTAAACAACCAACTGAAAGACTAAAGATCCATTCCACCCCTCAAATTATTATTATTATTATTATTATTATTTAATTGGATTTGTATGCCGCCCCTCTCCGCAGACCAAATGGTAAAGAATATAATAATATAATAATAAAATTGTTAAAGCCAACCTCTGTAACACATTTGTTGGCTCTGTCTTTGTAAACAGCAATGGCTCATGCCCAATATTTCCTAGTCATACCCCAAACAATTGCAACGATCTAACACAAATCAATTTTACAGAAGATAATGCTGGAAAAGCATTACACAAGCTAAACCCATCTCTATCCATTGGACTTGACGGTCTATGTGCATATTTCTTTTAAAAGTTCCCTACAACCATAGCAGAACCTCTAAGCATAATTTTTGAAAAATCCTTCAGGACTAGCCTTTTACCTAGCTTATGGTTGCTAGTCATTGTCATACCTAACTTCAAAAAAGGAGATCCAAGAAATGTTGAAAATTACAGACCAGTTTATGTTGCGTCACCTTCAAAGTCATGGAATCAATCATAAATCAAACCATCACCTTTCACCTAGATACTAACAACCTATTCTCTAACAAACAGTTTGGTTTCAGAAAAAAATATCCACTAACTGCAACTCCCACACTGCAAAAACATACAGTATGGACTTTACAACTCTATCAAGGTAAATCGATAGATGCAATTTACATACACTTCTGTAAAGCCTTTGATTCAGTAGTACACGACAAGCTACTTCTAAAACTAAAATCTTATGGCATCTCTGGTTCCATTCATGATTGGATAACTGTGTTCTTGTCAAACAGACAACAAATGGTTAAAATGGAGAGTACCCTATCAAATCTTGCATCTGTCAACAGTGGTCCCTTCAAGGCAGCATACTAGGAACAACACTATTCATTCTTTACATATTTACCTTTGTGATCATATTATAAGTAGCTGTGTTCTCTTTGCTGATGTTAAAATATTCAACACCACTGACAATACTTCTACCCTTCGAAAAAGACCTAAACCATGTATCACAATGGTCTGATAACTGGCAACTTCAAATCTCAAATAATAAATGCTCTATCTACACATTGGGGTAAAAAAAATCAAAACACAAAATACAAGCATGGAGGACATAATCTTGTAGATGACATTCATTTTGTCAAGGATTTTAGGAGTATTCATATTTAATGACCTAAGTGCCAGAGCCCATTATAACAACATTGCCAAAAAGTCACTAAGAGTTGTTAACCTAATCTTGTGTATCTTTTTCTCTGGCAATATTAAACTGCTAACCAGAGCATACAAAACATTTGCCAGACCAATCCTCAAATAAAGCTCACCTGTTTGGAACCCGCACTACATATCGGACATTAATACAATCAAGAGAGTTCAAAAATATTTCACACGAAGAGTCCTCCACTCCTCCGCTTGCAACGGGATACCTTTTTCCACCACTTGAAATCTTGGGCTTAGACAACCTGGAACTATGCTGCTTTTGAACTGATCTAAATGTAGTTCATAAAATTATCTGCCACAATGTCCTACCTGTCAATGACTACTTCAGTTTCAACCGCAACAATACATGAGCACACAATAGATACAAACTTAATGTAAACTTCTCCAAACTCAATGGCAAAAAATACAACTTCAGCAACAATTCCTGGAATACAATCCCCGATGATCAGTTCCTGGAATTCACTATCTGACTCTGTAGTTTCTTCCCCAAACCCCCAAAACTTTAACCTTAGACTGTCTACTGTCAACCTCACTCCATTCCTAAGAGGTCTGAAATGGCATGCATAAGCACACCAGCGTGCCTACCATCCCTGTCCTACGGTCCTGTTATCCTCATGTATTTGTATTTACTTTGTTTATGTTTATACCTATAACTTATACCTTGTACATGTTTGACAAACAAACAAATAAATACTCCATTGTTTCAAGATCATTATATATTCTGCTTCTGATACTATTTCTTTCAACTAGTAATGAATATTTAATTCAGATTCTCAATTTATTGTTTCAAAAATCCTTATTTCCTTACATTCAAATTTCTCTATCTTTATATTATATCATTGTCTCTTCTCATTATGCTTTCCAGATATACAACTGATATTTTAACATATTTGTGCTATACAGTAGTCCCTCACCTATCACTGGTGTTACGTTCCAGACCTGGCCGCGATAGGTGAAATCCGCGATGGGGAATTTATCGACTGATAGTACTTATTTAAGTATTTATATTGTAATTGTTTGGTAAGTTTTCATTGTTTTAAGTGTTTATAAACCCTTCCCACACAGTATTTATTTTAGATACAGTATTTAAATACAGTATTTACAATTTTAGATATATATATATATATATATTTAAAACCTGCCGATCGAGTTCGGCGGGCTGTTTAAATCTGCCGATCGACTTCCTCAGAAACCCGCGATGAAGTGAAGCCGCAGTAGGTGAAGCGCGGTATAGCGAGGGACTACTGTATATAATACACAGGAAATTATTTGTGCAGTTTCCTGTAATATCAAACACATTTTTAAAAATGATTTATTAGATTAAACATAGCAATTGGGTTTTAATGGTAGTGTATTACATTACTAGTTCCAGTTGCATTCTGTTTTCTGGAGAGGGTTATTTTTTTAATCCTCATAAATCATTTTAGCTTCTTGTTTTATATTATAGTGATTAACTAATATATAGAATAAGGAAAAATGTTTTCCTATTTATTATTAATACAGAAATCTTACATAATAGAAAATATTTTACTTATTACTAATTGTCTTAATAAAGGGCATTTTCCTAATTAATCGGGTTAAGTCCGGAGCTTTATGAGCACAAGTCCATGTTAGCAATCTGCAAGCTATATGGTCCTATGGAGTCTTAACCAACATAGGTGAGAAACTTTCCAGCCATAGAAATATTTTAAAACATTACTGCAATTAAGTACTTACCAACCATTTTAAGTTTGGAAAGGCAACTGCTTGTAGAAAAATTTTCTCTAGAGTCCCTTACCTTATTTGGACTAGGCAACATGCTCCTGTTAGGATGTCAGATCCCTTATGAGCTGATTAAGCATTTTTTAACCATTATTAAATCCCAGTGGGTATCACTTACTCCAGGGCAAATCCATAATAATGAAGCTTTAGCTCAACTATTTTGCCACATGCAGATTGATAAAACTATAATGTGTAAAATATTGGCCAAGACTTCATCTCTGTCATATAACATTCCATATTTCTAGTAATAATATTGCATTTAACATCTAATTATTTTCAGAAAGCTGGTCTTTGAGCCTGATGTTCTTTTTTTCCTTTATATTGTTTGATTTCTCTGTATCTGCATTTCAGAAAATAACATGCTTAGAAATAATGATTCTGAATAGAACAGAACTTAACTCATTGTCATTTAGAGAGTGTAACCACACTATCTTTTACTGCATCTATTTTAATAAGAGGTATTACTAAATTCTACAGTATATTTTATGTGCGATGTAATTTGTCATCAACAACCCATATTAGAAATTTCATCTAATATTTCCAGTTTATGCTGCAGAAAGATGAGGTTTTAATGACTGTGACTGTTAAAAGAGAAGTTAACATTGTAGCGTCTTCTCTGTGTAAAAAGTATACATTACAAAATACTAAATAGACCATATTATAATTAGAGTGCAATTACTTTGTGATATTATCCTAATGTGCCTACAGAGTTTATATATTGGTTAAATGTATAGATAAAGGAAATAAATAATTTTAATAAAAATGCAGAAGATATGTTACTAACGCACAATTTGAAACATCAAAATTTCATCAAGTACATGCCTATAACTTTCTAAATATTTATAAAACTCTGGTTTCTTTGAGTTGTACATGTTTTGTTCAATTAATTATTAAATAGACATTTAAGAATGTTTGCATAGCAGATTTCAGAAAAGTTTGAACAGCTGTTCAAAATCCCAGATGAGAATAAACAATTGTACAGATGCCCTACATAAAAGGTTTGTAAACACCTTCCTGGTAGCTGTGGCAGATTATATTGCTTTTATGACTTTCTCTATTCTAATCATTTCTTGCCTTGATGATCCATTTCCCCCTTCTAGGAGTTGAGGACTAGGTTTTAATTTATCCACAACTTTTCCACTCACCTTTTCTCTCCTCTTTATTGCAAAAACAGTTATGGATAGCTATGATTAGTTCATCCTTGCTCTTTAGTTATGGCCTATATCTACCTTGGAGGGTAGGCAAAAGGAGCAGCTATAGACACAGGAGAAGAATTCCTGCCTTAGTTTCATCTTTACAGAGCAAAACAATATTCTAGAATCCTTAAGGCATGCACATCTGAATACATCATGTGCAAGATCTTTCACTTGAAATGAAGTATCATCAAAGTCACAGAATAAATACTGTTAGAGAGAGGTAGTAGATCAGGGGTGGGTTCTGACTTACCTCGCTGCCAGTTCACTTCTTCCTACGTCATGTGGGTGCTTGCCGTACCCAAAAGCAAAAAAACAAGATGTTGGTGCCACTGAGTAAGCCATTAAAGGAGCATATCCAGCTGGCTATTGCTGCTGGTTCTGCAAACTAGAGGAAATTCCCACTACCAGTTCTATAGAACTGGTACGAACCACCAGGAACCCCTCTCTTTAGTAGATGGATTAAAATCTTACTTTTAAAGTAGAAAACAAAATGGATTGAGAATGTTTGCCTTTTTTGGTGACATTTGTCTTTTGTTGGAGAACATCCTGTGTCCATATTGAAATGCAAATCACTGTTGCTGTAACGGTGGGTGGGAATGAGACAGGAGAAACATTCAGAGACTGCATAACCAATGTATAAAGATACCTCAGTCCACAGAAAGGGACAAAGCCTAGGGAGTTTTCCAAAGCAGTGTTTCCCAACCTTGGCAACTTGAAGATATTTGGACTTCAACTCCCAGAATTCCCCAGCCAGCATGCCAAGGTTGGGAAATGCTGTTCCAGAGAATAAAATGAAAGTGTGTGTGTGTGTGTGTGTGTAGAAATACTTGCAGTCTTGCATTATTTTATTAATGCAACCTTATGATACAAATAGAGTTAATACTCATAATTGTGCTTCTTGTATGGACTACTTCAAGGCGTTAACAGATATGAACAATAGTATTCAAAGTAAAGCTTTGGAAATAAACACTTATTTCATGTAGTAGCTTTTCTTAATAGTACAATTACACTCAATCCAGGACTTCTTGCCAGAGTTGCATTTAGAAGCTGCCTGCCCAGAAGTAGAACGGATATCAGGAACTGGAGAGGTTTCATAACGAAGAATTCTTCAGCAGGAATTCTTCAGAAGATTTTTACCTCTTCTTAGTATCAAAACTGTTTATTCTATATTACAGAACACCAAACTATCTTACTAGATGACTTTACCACTACTAACCATAAACTAAACCAAACCACCACCGACCACAAGCCACAAGCCACACCTATGCAAAGGTGCATTACACTACATACAGATGTTGACCAATCAGGTCACAGCACTTTGTGCTGATCCACCATGACTCAGCATTCCTTTTACTTTACATTAATGACAACCTCTTTCACTGTAACTGGAATATTACCCCAGGTACTAATCCTGAGACTTCTCTGGTATTCAAACTCCAATAACAAACAACAATTTATATCTATATACTGTATCTGTTGTTGATGATGATGGTGGTGTTCGTCATCATCATCATGGATAATTATTTCTGAAGGTGAAGATAATAAAAATGCTGTCTAATTTGAGCAGCATGTTTTAGGAAGGTTGATTCAGGATTCCTTCCCCCGCTCCTAGAATTTGCACTGATTTGACTACTAATTCTGAAGTCTGTCAAGAAAAGCCAAACTTCTCAGTTACATTTATGCTTGGTTGGTTCCCAAGGGCATTTTTAATACCTCCCTAATTAAAAGGATGCTTTACTTGTATTTCTGCAGTTGCAAGTAATTGACAGTCACTGACTACAGGGGTCTGATGAGGGGTTCGTTAAAACAAAAAGTAAAAAGAGGGGGGAAGGTTTTTGTTTTGTTTTTAAGTTATGAAGTTTAAAACTTTCAAAATTGAACTTTGTGGAAAATTCTTACCAGGCAAATTTATGAGCAGCTGAAGTATCCCATGTTAGTTTTACTGAAAAATCCAAAAATGTGATGTTCCAAAAAGACATTAATAGCAATAGCAGTTAGACTTTATATACTGCTTCACATTGTTTTTATAACCCTGTAAGCCAGTGGTTCTCAACTTTCTAATGCCACGACCCCTTAATACAGTTCTTCATGTTGTGGCAATCTCCAACCATAAGTCTAGGGCCAATACTCCCAACAGAGCTTTAAGCTGATTGGCAGGAAGGTCAGAGTGACACCCCCACTGTAAATGCCAGATTGGTCGGATTGTAAAAATATGTTCCAAGGTGCTAGAATACCACTGGTGGTCTTCATCCCCCGGCGCATTTTGCAGGAGGGCCAGGGGACACGGCCACCGGCGTAGCCGCCATCTTGAAGAAGGGCCGAGATCTCGCGAGACTTCGCGAGATCTTGGCCAAAATTCGGGTGGCTTTGGCCTACCCGATGACGAGTCCAGGGAGGAGCCTGCCAGCCCTATAAAAGGGCTGGCAGGCTCGAAATCCTTCTTTCGCTCCGGACTCGTCAGAAAGTAAACACCCACCCGCCCTCCCTATCTTGCAGTGTGCCACTGAGGGTCGCCCTAGGGGGCCGAATAGGAATTTTCGCCGGTCTTGGCATTTGCCACTATCGTTTTTTTGCCTATTCCACACTGTGGAGACGGATAAGCGGTTAGGGGGTGCTTTGCCCCTGTTTAGGCTAATTGGCTTACCTTTGGTCATTTGGGTAGGCAGGTTAGGGGCGGAAAACTGGGTGGTGGTTTAGCAACTGCGTGTTCTCCGTTGGGCATCTTTGGGGATGATTGACAGGTTCTCTCCAAAGGCTTGTGGTGTGAGCGACCTGAGCAATTGGGGGGAACCTGTCTTTGGGTCCCGCCCATTTAATTCCCCTTGTAGGGGTTAGCCGGTGGGACCTCCCACATGCAAGTGCATGGCAATGTCTCAGGTGAGGGAGTGGTCCCTCACCTGGATCAGCATGGAGCTACGCCCATAAGTTGTCCCGGAAGTTTTTCTGACGTCATTTTCCGCCCCGGAAACAATTGTTTGACCCTGCGGGTCCTTGTTAGGGTTATGGTTAATTATGCTAATTATGCTAATTTGTTTAAATAAATTATGCAAATTTAATTAATAAAAATGACCCAGTTTTAAATCCAGCTCTTGTGTCCGTGTCGTTACTCTGCCTCTCCTGCAATAGAAGCTTTATTCCTAACACCATGGAAAATTTGTCTTTTCCCATGGTTTTAGGCAACCCCTGTGAAATAGTCGTTCAATCCCCAAAGGGGTCCCGATCCCCAGGTTGAAACCATTGCTCTAAGCAGTTTACAGAGCCAGCATATTTTCCCCAACAATCTGGATCCTCATTTTACCCACCTCGGAAAGATGGAAGGCTGAATCAACCTTGAGCTGGTGGGACTTGAACTACCAAACCACTGGCTATCAGCAGTAAGCAGAAAGAGCCTGTAGTACTACGCTCTCTCCACTGCATCACGATGGCTCAGTGCCATGTCACCAAAGCTGGAAAGTGGCTAGAAACCAGGAGTCCATCAGTTCCAGTCCTACCTTAGACATGAACCTAGCTGAGTGATCTTTACCCAATCACTTTCTCTTAGCTCTAGGAAGCAGGCAATGGGAAACTATTTCTGAAAAGCCTCCTTTCCTCCAGGCAGTCACCATAGGGTCCACATTCATTTAAAGGCACAAACAAAGAAGCTTAACTCCATACAAATTTCTCTAAAGATAGTCAGTTTAAGAGTATTTTGCTTTATAAAGCAGTAGAAATCCAACAAAAAGGTAACATTGAAAAAAGGGGGAAAAGAAGAATGTTCATTTGGTCCCAAACTGATGGTATGTAAGATTGGGTTTTGTTTTTATTCTGTCCACCAAAGACTTTTGTTATCCAATGGGAAGTAGGAAGAACTTTGAGGAACAGGAGGAAATGCCACCACCAAGACAAGAGCTAAATAAAAGAAAAGAGTCCAAGGCCGAAATGTAATTTGAAGAGGCATCTTAGACTTGGCCTTCTCTAATTCTCATGAATATAAAGGCAGAAGGGGCAGGCGGGAAACATATTCAGGCTTGCAACGTTCTGTTATTGCTATGTTATAATAAAAGCAGCATTACCATTCATCACAATTTGGTTTCCTATTCTGGTTTGTCCTAAAGGGCTGGCAGCAGTAATGGGCTGCTGCCCCCACGGTGTGTGTGTTTGTGTGTGTGTGTGTGTGTGTGTGTAGCAGTGAGGGTAGTAAGTGTATGCACTATTTATTGAATATTTAATAGTTTTTTATTGTCCTTCCTTCTCTAGTATCTTAGTATGATCTTTAATTACTTTTAAAATAGGAAATAATTAAATAGTATGTTTTCCCATAAACACTTTAATCATTTTAATAATTATCTAGAACTAAACTTTTATAGCAGTTAAAGAAAATTTCGCTACTTGCCTAATCTGTTAACATACTGAACCTTGTGGGTTCAGTACAAAACCTTAAACTCTTATTGTGCTCCCTAACAAAGTAATGCTGTCTATCATTTGTCCTTTTTGTGGCTATTCAAATAATGTGGCTTAATCAACTGAAAAAGAGTCCAAGCACCTATTTGATATGGAAAGAAACAAAAATAAAACAAAATAAAATAAAATAAAAAACAAAAACAAAGAAAGGAATAGAGACACTTATTTAACTACTACAACGTTTTATTTATTCGCTGACTCCTTTTCAGGGATCAAAACCAATTATAATTATAACAATCATAATATCAAACACAGCATTTAGAAAAGGAAATTTGAGATTAACGATTGAGTAAACTTAAAGAGATAAGATTTCGCTGATGCAAAACCCGTGAAAATAAAACCAAGTATAGCTGCAGACTGGCAGGGGGGGGGAGGGCTGTTTGATGTTTGATGTTATTGTTGAATGTGGTTTGTTCGACTCTACTGAAAATACTGATCAGATACTTATGACATGAACACCTTGTCCTGTCAACATTGTTTTGTACTGTTTTTTATATTTGTATATAATCAATAAATATTTTTTTTTTAAAAAGAAAACTTATCTTGGTCAATAAGCTACTCCCACCCAGTCACATGACCTTTAAGCCATTCCCGGTCATATGATTGTCAAGCCACTCCCTCCTGGTCACATGGCCAGCAAGCCACTCTTGCCTAGTCACATGTCCATCAAGCCATAATTACACAATAAGCCATGCCCACAGTGTGATAGTAAAAAGTTCTGCAGCCCTTCACTGGCTGGCAGTTAAAGGGTCACACACATTTTAGACTTTTCTTTCTTTGTACCAGATTTCTCTTCACAGTTAAAACAGAAAGTAGGATTGAAACAGAAATCTGAAAAATGATAAAATATGGAGCATGTGCTATAAAGGCTGTTTCCAAGACTACTGTTCTATGCATTATGTATAAATAAATAAGGATGTAGTCTAATGATGGCAAAGTTTATGGCAGACAATAGTATGGAAGTTGAGCTCTGATAAACAGAAATAAATTCAAGGCGTCTGGAAAACTTACTCAACCTGCACATATTGTAAGCAGCCATCAATCTCAAAATAGGCCACTTATTATTAGGAGCAGTTTTTAAAATAATGCTGTCTTTACCACTTAGCCATGACTGTACATATATGTTTCTGTGACTTAGGTATGCATTTTAAATTAGCAGACACCATTGATTACAGCTGCCCAAGGGCTTTCTTCTTTTGTAATTTTAATTTTATTTCATTTTGGGTTTCAGAGTACTGTATAGTGTGATTTTTAACAATGGTTCAGGGTCAGTTTATAAAAGGAAGGTACATTAGTTTGTGGTAATGGGATTCTCTAGTGCTTTGTACAGCCAGGCAGAGTGAAAAGAAAGCAAAAAGCTGCTGGAAGGAAATGTTTTTAACCCAGCACAAACTTATGGAATCAGTTGTAGCCTGGGGGGAAAATATTACCAGGAAATCCAATATTAATGTGTTTTTCCTGTCCTGATTTTCTCTTAGAATGCACTATAATGCAAGCTTAAATCTGATTGATTTGAAGCAAATGGCATATCTTAGCTATTAACTGAAATGTGATAAGATGCTATACTCTTTCCAGTGTAGAAAGAGAAAGCAGGTAAAAGACAAGGAACTTATTTTTTTTAAAGAGAAAATAATAAGAAAAATTGTTGGATTAATGTAGAACCCTTAAAATTGTAGTTTATATTTTGGGTTCCATCTGTGTTAATAATGCAAAATGGCATTCCAAATCAGTACTGGGAGTTGAGTAAACATCTGTAATAAATAGATAAGTTGATAGATTTTCAGGATGTTTATCATGGATAGAAAAATATAAATGTTTTTCCTACCATTGAAGTCACAAGCCAAAGCAGTTACAAATGCTCAGGACACAGGAGACTTTGTTTAACAGTTATTTGAATATAAAGATGGGTCAGGCAGCAAAAAATTAACTTCCATTGTATGCAATTACATTTCTTTATTTTACAGCCTAACACAGAAAAATGTTAGTATTTAACTGGTGACAGCAATGCAAGTATTTGTACATGGATTTGGTAAAATGTTGAAGAACCATAGAATGCCAGTTTCTCATTCTTAAATAAAACTGCATTTGAGACTACTGATTTTTTTCTTCTTTTGCACATTTAAAAATACCTGGGTAAGATGCAAAAATAAATAAACTATATTAGAATTAAATTAATAAAATAACATTAATAAAATATATTAAGATAAATAAAGATTGCATTGAATGTATAAACCATACCATAAAATTTAAAGAATTCAATAATGGGAAAAGGGATAGATTTCAGTGTATACGTTGTTATTTTTTTTAAAAAGTATCTCTTTTTGTTATCTTGGGAATAAAGAATAAAGAGGGGATTTCACTGCCCAGCAAGATCCACCCAGTCCCATACAAAAAATGCTCCTTCTTTCGCCGGCACCCTGAGCTCCCATCGTGGGGGGGGGGGGAGGGCAGGGAGGGGCAGTGCCCAGCCTGGGTGGTAGGGAGGGATGACCCATTGCTTGGTCTCCACCGAGAGGAGCTCGCGGGAGGGAAAGAACTCCTCTCCACTCCAGAGCGCAGGAAAGTTTTGCAAGCCTTAGCCTTAATACATTACAGTGCAGCCTGTGGGTGAGGGCTACCGCCATGAGGTGCACCACTGTTCGAATGGGCTGCACCTCTGCCAGGCAGTTCAGGAGCCAGGGTCGTTCTGGAGGGTGACAAGCAACCGGCGCAGCACCATCGTGATCCGCAGGACCGAGAGCCTTCGCCTATCGCATTCCGCCTGCAGGCTGTGCGCTCTGCCTCTGTGGCAAGGCTCCGGGGACTGGCATGGTTGGAGTAGTAGAGTAAGAGCACCCACCAAGATGCCAAACCAAAATGCCGGGTGCCTGAACAGCCTGCGAAGCTGAGGAGGTCAGCAAACAGGTTCTGAAGAGGCAGAGCCATTGCCTGTACCAGCACCATGTTCTTGGGGGTCCCTGTAGCAGAGGCTGAAACCAGAGCCAGAGATCCGCCAGGACTGGCTAACTTGGGTGGTGCGCCTAGGAGGAACAAGGTTTCAGCCACTGTTACAGGGACCCCCAAGCACATGGCGCTGGTGCAGGCGATGGCTCTGCCCCTTCAGGGCCTGTTTGCTGACCTCCTCAGCCTCTTGATTTGGCAGTGGTGGCAGCGGCAGGTGTCTAGGGTGTGGACGAGACATTCCCAGTGCTGCTGCTTCTCTAAGAAAAGCCGCCACCACCACCACCATCTTGTTCCTGCAGAGGCACATGATGGGCTGGCAGTGGAACGGGGAGCTCACACTCAAGACGGGTACAATCCCCACCTCCTCCCTCAGGGCAAGCTTCTTCACCCCTCTGCGAGCTTTAAAGAGAAAGGTGAAGAGAGAGCGAGGCAAGACCTCCAGTTTGGGCAGTGCCATCAGCCGAGCAACAGGAATGACTGATGCTTTTCCCCCACAGGACACACACACACACTCCTACGACACTGCTCAAACTGGAGGTCTCCCCTCGCCCTCTCTCCACCTTTCCCCTTAAAGCTCACGTTGGAGCGCTCAGACTGCCCCCTTCCCCAGAGGGGCATGGTGGGCTGGCAGTGGAACGGGAAGCTCGTACACGCATGCTCACGACATTTAGAGGAAAAAACCTTCGCAACCGGAAGATTTCCCCGCACTTTCTTTGCTGCTCCGCTCCCCCCAACCTTATACTCGAAGTCGGATTTTTCAGCACATTTTTGGTGCTGAAAAACTCAACCTATACTCAAGTAAATACGGTATCTGTATAATGATTCATTCAATTTCAAAAAATATATTTGGTGAAAATTGTTGGAAACAACCTGCACTGGCATTTAATTTTGAGAATAAAGAGAATTAACAGTTCATCCTGAATGTATTTACTTAGAAGTAAAACCATTTATTGGAACAGAAATCATTTTCTTTTGAACATCCTTAGAGAAGTACTGTATTTTATGTTATATAAGGGTTGAATGAAAACTAATGCCACTGTGTCCATAACTTGTTAACAAATGAAACAGGTGTATAAAAATTAGATTTTGGTTATCTATATTTACTTCTCAATATAATCACCATTTACTACAATACATGCTTCTGCCAAAGTTGGAAAAACTATTTCAATCTGTTATGAAAGAATTACACACTTAATCAGCCAACCCCCCAGCAACCCTATACACTTCTTATTTGAGTCAGATAGGTGCCCAGAAAAAGTATTTGTTCCATTTTAAGAAAAGGCAGTAGATTTATAGTACCAGTATTGCTAATGGGATCAGATGGTGAGATCCATCTTTAAAATTGTCTCTGGCATAACTCATAAGATATGTGGTATAACATATGATTCATAACATGTATTAGGCCAGTCAGAGACATCTCAAACTGCAATTTGGGTGGGCATATAAATTTAATAAAAACTAAATAAATGAGGTCTAGTGTTGTCATGTTGTAGCAAATTTCCAAATTTGTGTTTCCAAACTCTGCTTAATTGTTTAAAGTTTTGAGTGTTGCCATATACCAGCCTGATAGGGGGCCAAATTCAAGACAATCAATGTGAATAATACCATCTGTGTTCCACAAAACTGTAACTATGAATTTTCCTAGGTTTTGATTTATTGATTTATTTATTTTAGAAGATGAAGATTTACGATTATATTCCATGGACTGGCATTTCATTTTTGGGGCACAATGATAAGCTCATGTTTCCACAGCTGTCACAATGCTGTGGAAAAGTTCCATACCATCATTCTTGTAGTGTGACAATATTTGCTGACAAATTTCATCTTTGAAGCTTTCATCTCTGCTGTCAGTAGTGAGAAGCCCTTTTAGTCAACCTGTCCAATGGTGAAGAACACATGACTTACATGTTCCTTGCCAATGTTGACAGCAAATTTATCTTTCAATGATATACCAATTGTCCTTGATCAGCTCATCAACCTTTCTTTTTTGAACCTGTGATTGTTGTCGCAAGGTTATACACTTCATTTCTGATCATGCAAATCAGATCTTTCCAGCTCATCATCAATGTTACATTTTTGGCCCAGCAATAAATAATACTCACATCAATGTAGTTGTCAACATAAACAATCTTCACTCAGTGGGGAATTTAAATTGGAGGAACTCCTTTGGCAGTCAAAAATTAACACATTGAATTGCTTACATTTCTTAACAACCATGAAGATTAGTCGCTTTGTCCTTTCATTTAATTATTATTATTATTATTATTATTATTATTATTATTATTATTATTATCATTATTTATTAGATTTGTATGCCGCTCCTCTCCGCAGACTCGGGGCGGCTCACAGCAGTGACAAAAACAATATACATTGACAAATCTAATAATTCAAAATCTAAAATAACACTTGTACATTTAAAAATCTAAAAGCAAAGAACCCCAATATAAAAAACATACATACAGTCATATCATGCACTAAAACTACATAGGCAGGGGGAGATGTCTCAGTTCCCCCACGCTTGATGACAGAGGTGGGTTTTAAGGAGTTTACGAAGGGAAGGAGGGTAGGGGCAGTTCTAATCTCTGGAGGGAGCTGATTCCAGAGGGTCAGGGCCGCCACAGAGAAGGCTGTTCCACTGGGTCCCGCCAGACAACATTGTTTAGTCCCTAAATAATAGTATAGGCTTTTCAAATTAAGAATGGATCAGTTTTAGGGAAGATGGATCAGTTTTAGGGAAGACAAATTGCTTGATTTTTAGGGAAATACCTCTGAATTGTGAAATCAGATTATGCAAGCATCTCAGAGGAACATCTGCCAGCCTACCATCAAAACAGAATAAATTCTGCCTCCTTTTATTTTAAAAGAGGCTGCACTGTTTTATGTATTAATCATACCAAGGCATACAAAGCAGAATTTGAAATCTTTCAATATTGGAGGTGGTTGGATCGGGGAAAGACTCATTTAGAATGGTTTAGTCCATTGCTTAATCCATATTCTACAGTGGGACTACTGATTTAAATTTGTATCTTAAAATGATAAAACAGATGGGGATAGGGTCTGATATATTTTGCAAACAATAAAGCAAAATGTAATCACATTAATCTATCTTAAAATTGAATTTAAATTTGTGATTTGCTTCAGTCCAAGTTCCTTGAATTGGTAAGTTTTATTGTAAGTATTATATCAATATAATACAAACAAACAAACAAATATTCTACTTCTCCTATGGACATATTTTATTTAACGGCATAGTAATGTTTCCTCCCTTGTAGGTAACTGTGTCTAAAATTTAAGAGAGTAGAAAGCACAGCTTAATCAACACATAAAATGGAACTGGAATCATATGGAATCTCTTTATTGTGCAGTTCACGGAAAGGCTAAGTAATGCAGTGACACAGTTCTGAATATTGTATTTGTTATTTTATGACCTATTTATATAACATAATACCTCCAAACTTTATGGTAAATAAACATTTTGCTCTTGGTGGCCCTAAAAAGGTATGCACTTAATCAAACATTTTCCATTCATGTCTCCTGGATTTGGAAGCAAATGTGTTTTTGGTAGAAAATATATTTCTTTATACTGTATTCCCAAAGAAAACATGACCTTGCAGATTGAAGAATGTACCTTGCTCTTGCATATAATCGTGCTTTAGTTTCAAAGTTGAGTCCATCAGCAGGCTAGGAATTGGATTGAGGCAAAAGGATAACATTGATTTTGATTTTCATCAGCTTATTTGGTTGCTCCTGCTTACCAAAACCCAACCCAATTACAAAAGGCCTGCTTTGTAACTTATAATTATACAACAATTACCTCCCTGCATGTAAACCATTTTAAAAGGAAAAAAAATCAGAAAATGAAGAAATATGGAATATAAAAATAGGGTATAAAATTAATAGCAGTTTATTTTGCATGTTGGTTATGACCTATAAAGCCCTACATGGCACAGGACCAGATTATCTCCGAGACCGCCTTCTGCCACACGAATCCCAGCGACCAGTGAGGTCCCACAGAGTTGGCCTCCTTAGGGTCCCGTCGACCAAACAATGTCGCTTGGCAGGACCTAGGGAAAGAGCCTTCTCTGTGGGAGCCCCGGCCCTCTAGAATCAACTTCCCCCAGAGATTTGCACTGTCCCCCTCCCTCCTTGCCTTCGGAAAGAGCTTAAGAACTCATCTTTGCTGCCAGGCTTGGGACTCTTAGATCTTCCCCTGACCACTGAATGCCTTAAGTATGATTGCTGAATGTTTGGTTAATAAGTTAATTTTTTAGGTTAATCTTCACTTTTTAATTGTTTTTAATATTGTAGTACTAATTGGATTATATTATTGTTCTATTTTTATATATGTTGTGAGCTGCCCCGAGTCCTCGGAGAGGGGCAGCATACAAATCCAATTAAATAAATGAATAAATGAATAAATGAATGAATGAATGAATGAATGAATGAATAAATAAATAAATAAATAAATAAATAAATAAATAAATAAATTTGTTGGATTTATATGCTGCCCCTCTCCAGAGGCTCAGGGCGGCTTACAACATTTTAAAAAACAATACAATACAAATCCTAAGTCCAATTAATATAAAACCCACTTATCTAATCTAAAATTCCCATTATATTAAAAATCAATCATTCCCACTCAACAACAACATACATATCATTTGTTGGCCAGGGGGCTAAAGTCTAATGGCCCAAGCCTGGAGGAATAGATGAATCTTTAGACTCTTACAGAAGGCAAGGAGGGTGGGGACAGTACAAATCTCTGGGGAGAGCTGATTCCAGAGGGCAGGGCCCCCCACAGAGAAGGCTCTTCCCCTAGGTCCCGCCAAGCAACATTGTCTAGTTGTCGAGACCTGGAGAAGGCTGAATCTGTTAGACCTAACTGGTCACTGGGACTCATGCGGCAGAGGTGGTCCCGCAAGCAATCTGGTCCAATGCCATGTATGGCTTTATAGGTAATAACCAACACTTTGAATTGTGTCTGGAAACCAATCAGCAGCCAATGCAGTCTGCGGAGTGCTGGAGACCCATGGGCATGCCTGGGAAGACCCATGACCGCTCACACGGCTGCATTTTGGACGATTTGTAGTTTACGAACACTCTTCAAAGGTAGCCCCATGTAGAGAGCATGGCAGTAGTCAAACCTCGAGGTGATTACACTACAATATTAAAGAATTTTTTTTTTTTATTAATGGTAAATACTTGGGTATTATATATATTTTATCAGGAAAGACTTAATGAACTCAATCTGTATAGTCTGGAGGACAGAAGGAAAAGGGGGGACATGATCGAAACATTTAAATATATTAAAGGGTTAAATAAGGTCCAGGAGGGAATTGTTTTTAATAGGAAAGTGAACACAAGAACAAGGGGACACAATCTGAAGTTAGTTGGGGGAAAGATCAAAGGCAACATGAGAAAATATTATTTTACTGAAAGAGTAGTAGATCCTTGGAACAAACTTCCAGCAGATGTGGTAGATAAATCCACAGTAACTGAATTTTAACCATGCCTGGGATAAACATATATCCATCTTAAGATAAAATACAGAAAATAGTATAAGGGCAGACTAGATGGACCATGAGGTCTTTTTCTGCCGTCAGACTTCTATGTTTCTATGTTTCTATGTTTTATGAAAACTAAGTCAATATTGAACTTTAACAAAATATAAATTTCAAAAAGTAATCAGCGTAGTATACAATAAATCACAAAGACTTCAATAAAACTTACATATTAAGTTTACATCTTTATATAGGCAGACAATCAAATTTGGGATACGGTACCAATTTGTAGTACCAGCCAATCTAAAAAGAGTTTCAAAGTAATTCTAAAAATTTCCAAAATTCTTTGTCAGATATGATTTTAAGATATGAAGTTATTTTAGACTTGTGCTTCTCAATTATTTTCTGTTACCCATCACTCCACTCCCCCCAAGGGAAGCCCACCCCACTATTTGAGAAACACTGTTTTAGATACAGAGGAATACTCTAATATTTAAAATAGTCATTCTTCTAAAGAATGAAACAAATGAATTTACCAATCAAGCAATAATTCCAATCAAGCAACAATTACCATATATACTGTAGATCTGCTTTAGAAAAGTTTATGGCACTACATTCACGGTTTAGTAAAGTTACAGAAAAATATCATTGGTTGAAAAGTAAATTCAAGTTTTACAATTGTTTCATGCTATGTGGTGCTATGATCTCACTAGGTTGTTTTGATAAAAACTATGGATTGATCATTAATTTGAGGCATTTTTGTTATCTTACATTTCAGTGATATTCAATAAAGTATCAGCTTAATTATGTTGAACATATAAGAAACAATATTTTATTTATTTATTTATTTAATTGGATTTATATGCCGCCCCTCTCTGAGGACTTGGGACAGCTTACGCCATATAAAAAACCCCAATGGCACATGAGATATATAAAGTAAAATAAATATAAATATAAATATAAATAATATAAATAATTATATGGTTAATAAATTAAATTATATCCTGCAACAATACCTCTAACATTACTAAACATCAACATCTGCCTACCCAGATTCCTGGGATAAATTCAATAATTCAATATATACATGTATATAGCTGTCCAATCTTTTTTAAAAAAAACTGCATATATATGTATATGTGTATGTATGTGTGTGTGTATATATATATCTTTTAAGAAAAAATTGGACAGCTATTTGTCCAAAATTATATAGCTTCTCCTACTTGAATAGAAGGTTGGATTAGAAGACCAACCCAATGTTATTCTGTTATTCTATAATATGACAGTAACTAAGAATTTAGCAGTTGTTGGTTTTTTTAAAAAACCACTAAATCATAGAAACATAGAAACATAGAAGATTTACGGCAGAAAAAGACCTCATGGTCCATCTAGTCTGCCCTTATACTATTGCCTGTATTTTATCTTAGGATGGATATATGTTTATCCCAGGCATGTTTAAATTCAGTTACTGTGCATTTACCAACCATATCCGCTCGAAGTTTGTTCCAAGCATCTACTACTCTTTCAGTAAAATAATATTTTTTCATGTTGCTTCTGATCTTTCCCCCAACTAACCTCAGATTGTGCCCCCTTGTTCTTGTGTTCACTTTCCTATTAAAAACACTTCCCTCCTGAACCTTATTTTACTCTTTAATATATTTAAATGTTTTGATCATGTCCCCCTTTCCCTTCTGTCCACAAGACTATACAGATTGAGTTCATTAAGGCTTTCCAGATAAGTTTTATGCTTAAGACCTTCCACCATTTTTGTAGCCCATCTTTGGACCTGTTCAATTTTATCAATAACTTTTTGTAGGTGAAGTCTCCAGAACTGAACACAGTATTCCAAATGTGGTGTCACCAGCGCTCTATACAGCGGGATCACAATCTCCCTCTTCTTGTAATCATCAGCACCATCATTTTATCCACTGTTTATCCACTGTAGGATGAAAGTCTCTTCCTCATGTTTCCGACCAATATGATCTTGACCTTTTGTTTGCCAATTGGGCCTGCGATACTTGCTGAAGTTGTTGATCTGTCTTGTGTTAGATCTCTTTTGTGGATGCTTTTTACAAAGTGGGGTCCATTCTTTGACTTCCTCCCATCAGTTCTTCTTGCTATGTGATCAGCCCATTTCCATTTTAATTCTTTTACTCTCTTGATGGTATCCTATATTTTCATTTATTCTCTAATCCATGTGTCTTGTCTTGTAATTCCGAGCATATATCTTCCCATGACTCTTTGTGCCACTTAGAGCTGTTATACCAATTGTGAGGTTAGGGTCCATGTTTCATAATGTTAAATAATGTTGTTTCTAATGCATTTTTGCTGTTCTTGAAATTCCAATTTGAACATGCCCTCTTTTAGAGTTAATCAGCAGCTACTACACCTTGGATGGGGAGGCATTTTCATTTACACAGTTTGAGAACTGTATTTGATTTTAGATTTCTTAATTAAATGTGACTGTGTGTTTTTTTTTTAAAGAAACAAGTATTATGAATTTAGTGACCCAAAATAAATAAACAAATAAGCATGCAATAAATACAATATTTATATTGTGCTTCAAACAACTCTTTAATTTGAATATGAATTATTCATTATTCATTAGTTACAATGATAAAAAAAACAAATTGTTTTAAATGATCGTTTGCAAAGCCTATTATCTTAATTAAAATGTGCAGAATTATAAACATTATGTACTTTATAACAGTTTATTTTCGTTCTTTAGATTAAGCTTAGCAAGTGAGGGCAGTGCAGAGATGATGATATTTATCAAAATTGTTTAATCCAATTTTGCCCAATGTTGCCTAAAATGTATTGAAATACAATAATCATCATTGAACAGAAACAATTTGCATAATCCAGGGATGTCAAATTCTTGTCAAAAGGGTAGCATCACGTGATGTATTGAGACATTTTCCCCTTTGCTAAACCGGGTGTGGGCATGACCAGCACATGATGCATCTGGTCCATGTGCTACCAGTTTGACAGCCCTGATATAGTCCAATTGGACTGAGTAGTAAATTTATTAAATAATGATAAATAATGCTACAATTAAAATATCGTACAGTATATCAGATTCACCTGGCACCATGTCTACACAAGATTCTCTCTTGAAACAGGAGAAATAATATATCTAGAAAAGTGTAAATACCTAATTTTGAGACTCTCTCTCTCTCTCTCTCTCTCTCTCTCTCTCTCTCACACACACAAACATTTAAAATTCTAAAAAAATACAATAACTTGTAAATAAAATTAAGTACATATTTTATTTATTTGAAACATTTACGCAGCTGACTATCTTATATCAAATGCTAGGTGGGTTTCCAATATATATAAGGATTAACAAAGAAGACCAAGAAAAATAATTCATAACACTTCATATTAATATTTTTTAAAATATTCCTCCCAAACATTAATTTATTAATCTAGCATAGAACAATTATGCTTTCCCTTTATTTATTTATTTTATTTATTTTTTATTTGTCCAATATACAATACATATGGAAGAGAATAGACATTAAGTAATATATATGACGATAGAAAGTAAAAAGAAGAGAAGTAGATGGGAAGGAGAGAGTATATATGATATAAGAGATAAGGAGAGAATATATATAGATATAGATATATAGATATATAGATAAGGAGAGAATATATATGACATATGAGATAAGGAAAGACAATTGGACAGGGGACGATAGGCACATCAGTGCACTTATATACGCCCCTTACTGGCCTCTTAGGAACCTGGAGAGGTCAATCGTGGAGAGTCTAAGGGAGAAATGTTGGGGGTTGGGAGTTGACACTATTGAGTCCGGTAATGAGTTCCACGCTTCGACAACTCGATTGTTAAAGTCATATTTTTTACACTCAAGTTTGGAGTGGTTAATATCAAGTTTGAATCTGTTGTGTGCTCTTGTGTTGTTGCGATTGAAGCTGAAGTAGTCGTTGACCGGAAGGACGTTGCAGCATATGATCTTGTGGGCAATACTTAAATCGTGTTTTAGGCGCCGCAGTTCTAAGCTTTCAAGACCCAGGATAGATAGTCTATTTTCGTAGGGTATTCTGTTTCGAGTGGAGGAGTGAAGGGCTCTTCTGGTGAAATATCTTTGGACGTTTTCGAGAGTGTTGATGTCTGAGATGTGGTATGGGTTCCAGACAGAGGAGCTGTATTCGAGAATGGGTCTGGCATAGGTTTTGTAGGCTCTAGTCAGTAGTGTGAGACTGCCAGAGCAGAAGCTACATAGGATCAGATTAACAACTCTGGAAGCTTTTTTGGCGATATTGTTGCAGTGGGCTTTAGCACTTAGGTCATTTGATATTAGTATTCCAAGGTCTTTTACTGAGTGTGGGTTGGCTGCGAGAATTTGTTTATTCAGTTCATATGCGAAGTTTGGATTCTTTTTGCCGATGTGGAGGGTAGAGCATTTGTTGGTTGATATTGGAAGTTGCCAGGTGTTAGACCAATCTAAAACAAAGTCAAGGTCTTTTTGGAGAGTGAGTGTGTTGTCAGTGGTGTTGAATAGTTTCACATCGTCGGCAAAAAGCACACAGTTGCTTGCGATATTAACACAGAGGTCATTGATGTATAGGATGAAAAGAGTAGGACCTAGTACACTGCCTTTGACAGGGACGGGGGTGGAAATGGCGCTTCCAATTTTGACAACTTGTTGCCTGTTTGACAGGAATGCAGTAATCCAGTTGTGGAGGAGTCCTGAGATGCCATAGGATTTGAGTTTTAGGAGAAGTTTGTCGTGAACCACTGAGTCAAAGGCTTTGCAGAAGTCGATATAAATTGCATCAATGGATTTTCCTTGATCAAGATGGGTAGTCCAGATGTTTTTGCAGTGAAGTAGTTGTAGGTTGCAGGATAGTTTCTTTCTGAATCCAAATTGTTTTTTTGATAGTAGGTTATTAGATTCTAAGTAAAGGGTGATTGATCGATTTATAATTGATTCCATGATTTTACAAGGGACGCAGCATAGTGATATTGGTCTGTAGTTGTCAACTAGTGATGGGTCTCCTTTTTTGAAAATGGGGATGACTACTGCTTTTGACCACAGCTTGGGGAGAGTGCTGGTCCTGAAGGATTTTTGGAAGATAATGCTTAGGGGTTCAGCTATGGCAGAAGAAAGTTTTCTTAAGAAGTATGCACAAAGACCATCTGGTCCAACAGATAGGGAAGGTTTGAGATCGTGGATTGCTTTTTCAACATAGTCTATAATGAAGATGATTTGGGTTAGGTTTTTTAATGAGTTTGGAATGCGATTTGTGAAGAGGGTGGATGAGCCATTACTGTTAACAAAAACGGAGCCAAAAAAGGAGTTGAAGAGGTTAGCTTTGGATGGTTCATCGTGGTATTCTTTGTTGTTGGGTCCTACGAGAGGTGGAATAGGTCTGGAGTCGTTAAGTTTGTTGTTGACAAAGTTGTAGAAGGCACGGTTAGATTTGGTACGTAGGAGGTTTTCCTCTTGTTCACTGTGATAGTTGAGACATTCTACTTTTATTTGTTGGCATATGCTTCTGTAGTGGCTTTTAAAGTTGGTTACTGGGCCTTTTTTATTTCTACGCCAGAGGGATCTTTTTTTGGTTTGTAGTTTCTTTATCGAGACTGGTACGTTATTTTTTCGTTTTCTTCTAGGAGAGGTGAGTGGAACATGCAGATCTATAAGTCTATTAATTTGGTGTAAGAATGTGTTGTAGAGGTCATCAATGGTGATGCAGTTAGAGAACAAGGATTGCCAATTAATAAATGAGAGATTGGCATCTATGAGTTCATAGTTGGCTTTCCTGAAATTGTACTTAGGGGCCGCATACTTCATGTGAGTGTTTAGATGATGTAGGTTGAGGTTGAAGTTGATCGTGCTGTGGTCGCTGTTGGAAAAAGGTTCTTTTGTGTGCAGTCCATAGATAGCACTTTTGCTGTTGCAGAATATGAGATCGAGACAGTTGTTGAGTCTGGTGTTGTTTGATACTAATTGTTCTAGTCCTAGGCTGGTGACGGCGTTATAGATGGCGGTATGTATAGGTTCAGTGGAGCATTTTTTTAGTGACCAGTTGATGTGTAGTAGGTTGAGGTCACCAAGGAAGATAATGGGATGGGGGCAGGAGGTTGCCCAAGTTAGGAGGGAGGTTAGTTTAGTTGCATGGGTAATGTCGTAGTTAGGAGCTCTGTAGCACAGAAGGAAACGGAGTGTAGTGTTGAGGGAAATGTCGCAAACTAGACTTTCAGGGAGGATGAGATCTTGTGTAACTTGAATGTTTTTTAGGTTGAGTGAGCTTTTGTAGAATATGGCTACACCACCCCCTCTGCGGGAGTCGCGGTCAGACCGGAAGACCAGGTAGTTACTTTGTGTGATGATGGAGTCAGGATATGAAGAGTTCAGCCATGTTTCACAAACAAATGTTAAGTTAAATATGTTTGTGTCAAGTAGGATGAGGAATTCAGATAATTTGTTGATTATGCTTCTTGCATTGATTAGTTTATATTTGAGATTGAGTTCGTGGTCAAGGGTGGGATTGGGTTGAGTTGGGTAGAAATTGGATTGGAATGAGGTAGTAAGAGGCACACTATCCTATTTGTTGCTTGAAGTGCTGGGGGGGGGGTCCGTTTGAAGATGAGGGATGATGGGTGGAGAAGATGGCTGAGGAGGGACAATGGGTTTGGGGAAGAAGGGAGGATTATGAGATTTGGTCCTGATGCAATCAGAGTGGTAGTCAATGTAGAGGTTAGTTTTACCTTGGTCACAACGTCTCCGGAGTTCGGCCCGTAGTTCACGAGAGCGGATGTTGGTGAAAGATATAAACTGAGGCCATATATTTGAGAAGGCTTTAACTTTAGTTTGACTAGAACCCGGGTGAAGTATGTCAATCAAATTTTCAGCTATGGCATTATGTCAAGTATTCTGCACCAAAACCTCTGCGTCATAAATTTATCTTTCAAGTAGTTAGTTATGAACATTCCAGTGGCCATCAATAAAAATACAACTAATTATTTAGGGCTGATATTTGCTTCATATCTTACAATATATATTCAACAAAGCAAGTTGTAGACACTTATTCTTAGATTTATAACACTATCAAGAGGAGAAATTGCTCTTTCTTATAACCACTTCAACATCATCACTACCCAAAATAGCTTTTTGTCCATGCATGCTAAGATATAAGAAGGGAAAGCTATAAGGTGTCTGAAAAGTATGAGGAGTCATGTATTATCTGCCAAAGAAAATGCTCTTTAATTTAGATTGAAGATTGTGGCCCTGGTTTCTATCTCCATTTTACCCCAGTTCTAATTCACGAGGGGTTTTTTGGAAATATTTTGCCTAGTAATTTTTCAAAAGAATTGTAGGCTGTTATAATATAATGTAAGGATATTATATAATTTAGAGATAAATCTTTTAGATGAATCCTGTACCTCAAACTGCCCAAGGAGCTGCTGATTCAGTTCTACAGAGGAATCATTGAGTCTGTCATCTGCACCTCTATAACTGTCTGGTTTGGTGCTGCAACCCAACAGGACCGACACAGACTTCAGAGGATAATCAGAATTGCAGAAAAAACAATTGCTGCCAATCTGCCTTCCATTGAGGACCTGTATACTGCACGAGTCAAAAAGAGGGCGGGAAAAATATTTTCTGACCCCTCACATCCTGGACACAAATTGTTTCAACTCCTACCCTCAAAACGTCGCTACAGAGCACTGCACACCAAGACAACTAGACACAAGAATAGTTTTTTCCCGAACGCCATCACTCTACTAAACAAATAATTCCCTCAACACTGTCAGACTTTCTACTAAATCTGCACTTCTATTCTACTAGTTTTTCTCATCATTCCTATCACCCATTTCCTCCCATGTTGACTGTATGACTGTAACTTGTTGCGTATATCCTAAGATTTTTATTAATATTGCTTCTTCATTGCTTATTTGACCCCTATGACAATCATTAAGTGTTGTACCACATGATTCTTGACAAATGTATATTTTATTTTATGTACGTTGAGAGCATATGCACCAAGACAAATTCCTTGTGTGTCCAATCACACTTGGCCAAAAAAATTCTATTCTATTCTATTTTATTCTATTCTATTCCTAGTGAATTGTCGCAATCATATTCCTCATATTCTGCATCAAAAATATATTAGGAAAGCTTCTACTGTGCCGCTATCAACAATGTGAAAGCCAATGAAACTTACAAAGAAGTGGTCACAATATACAAAATAGGACATTATGACAAATACTGTGATCTCAAATTCCTGCCACACTGTAATTATTGGGTGTATATCACCATGGGAATCCCCCCTCCCTCTTTCTCCCATGCATGGTTGCAAATTTTCTGAATACAAATATGATACTTCCAAATGGACTGGATGTAGCAGATAGCAGAAAGCGGATAGAATTATTAGACTGGAAATAAATGTTCTTCAATTGCATGAATAATAGAACGAATAAAATGGATGAGAAGAGAATATTTACTAGGGCACATAACATTTAATGACAAACCCCATGCAAAAGTGATATAAAGGTCTGAAACGATTTATTCTACTTTGGTAATTAGTAATGTTAGCATTTCTAGTACTGTATCACAATTTCCTTCATTCGTGCATATTGATTTATTTGCAAAAGTTCTGTTTCCTGACTTTCTAATTCCCTTTGATTTCTCAGCAAAGTTGTATAACATTTCCCCCGATGTTCTTGGATTACTGCAACTGTTTATCAATGCAGCAGAAAATATTTGAAAGAATGTCTTATGCATTTTTATACACCTACACTTCCTTTAAATTATACACCATTGCATACACTTTTCTAAGTGCATGGACTTTAAAGGTCTTTTTCCATTATAAAATGAATTTTTGTACATACTTCAGTGCACACATTTTTCTGGATATCTGAATAAAAAAATTTTTAAAACGTAGACATGGTTTTTGACATGAATATATAAAATTCTTGTACATATTCAACAGGATCCAACAGGATTTCCCCCCCCCCCTCTGAATTGTTTCATGTTCCAATTCTTATCCATTCGTATCCTGTAAAATGATATTTTTCATGTTTTGTGGTTTTGCCATGATTAGTGATGAGCAAACCGAACCCGCACAATTCGGGTCGGTACCGAATTTTGCGGTGTTCGGTATGCCGAACACGAACCCAATTTTTTTTCAAACTTCGGGCAAAGTTCGGGGTCGTGTTCGGCGTTCGGAGCTTTGATGTCACCGGCAGGTTGCTAAGGACACCATGGAATCTAAGAAGTGATCACCTTGGCGTCCTTAGCAACCTACCGGTGACGTCAAAGCTCCGCCCCCGGAATCTCTTTGTGGGAGGGATTCCCCGTTCGGATTCAAGTTCGGGCTCGGATTCAGCTGAATTTTGCGTAAAGTTCATTCGAACTTGCCGAACCCGAACACCGTTGGGTTCGCCCATCACTAGCGATGATCACTTGCGAGAACAAAACAATCACAAGAAGTGCTACAGTTGGAGACAATGATATACCATCACCACCACCCCAACCCCCCCCCCCCCCAACAGGCTGAAATCAAATAAATTAAATAGTAGAGTCTGGGAATGAGAGGATAAATATGTCATAACTGTTTTTCTAAGTATATATCAAGCTGCAGCATTGTATGCTAAGGCACAATTGAGATTAGATACAATATAATTAAATGCAATTGAGTCCTACTGAGAGAGGACTTAAATTTTGCATTCTTTTAGTTCCACTAGGTAACTCGCTGCATAGGGGAAAGAGCTCAGTTACTTTAATTCTTGTCTAACCTTTGTCATTTTCTCAATTACAGCCATTTATCTCATCTATGAAAAATAATTGCACCCTTCATTGGCCTTTGATGTCCTCCAGAATGCTTAGCTTCCTCTTTGATCCTTTTGTAAATGTTGCAAGCTTCACTCTGGCATATTTTAAAGTGGATAAAGGCGACAAAAGTTGATGTTGCAGTTTAGAAGGGTCACTTTGCAATTTGTAGGGATGTTAACCACCACAGAGGATCTTTTGAAGTATCTTTATTGTATGAGGCAACCATATGTTCCATTGCATAGTAGTCAATGTAACTGAATTTATGCCAGGGCAAAGCGGTGGTGAATTGCCTCAGTTTTACTAAAAATATTGAATCTGTTTAAAAGAAGCTTCTGATAATTTCATGGGGAAAAATTTATTTTTCAGAAATAACATGAAAGAATTGATTTCTATCCCCCCCCCCCCAGTTTTTAACCTAATTTAATATTGTTGGCCACATAATCTAAAATGCTTCTTTTAAACTTAGTCCTGAAAGTTCCTTCTAAGAATATAAAAGATCAAACAATATGGACAAAAACAGAGAAGTTGATAACTGGCTAAAACTATATACACTATCCCCATTACTATAATCTGCAATAGTCTGCCATACCATCATGTGGTATTACATCATCACATATCAATATGGGTCTGGAAGTATTATTATTATTATTATTATTATTATTATTATTATTATTATTACTATTATTATTATTATTATTATTATTACTATTACTATTATTATTATTATTATTATTATTATTATTATTATTATTATTATTATTAAGATGTGTATGCCGCCCCTCTCCGAAGACTCGGGGTGGCTCAAACAACAAGTACAGTAAATAATGATACAAATCCAATTAATAAAAGTAGAATTAAAACCCCTTAATATTAAAACAATCAATACTACACAGTCATACCATTCTCAAGTGCTATAGTCAGAAGAGAGGAAGCAGTTAATCCTCCCATGCCTTGCGACATAGGTGAGCCTTTAACATCTTGCGGAAGACAGGGAGGGTTAGGGCAATTCAAATCTCAAGGGGGAGTTGATTCAAGAGGGCCAGGGCCGCCACAGAGAAGGCTCTTCCCCTAGGTCCCGCCAGTTGACATATTTTAGTCGACGGGACCCAGAGAAGGCCAACTCTGTGGGACCTAATTGGCCACTGGGATTCATGCGGCAGAAGGCGGTCCCATAAGTATTCTGGTCTGATGACATGTAAGGCTTTATAGGTCATTACCAACAATTTGAATTGTGACCAGAAACTGATCGGCAGCCAGTGCAAGCTGTGGAGTGTTGATGAAACATGGGCATACCTAGGGAGGCCCATGGTAGCTCGCGCAGCCACATTCTGCATGATCTGAAGTTTCCAAACACTCTTCAGAGGTAGCCCCATGTAGAGAGCATTGCAGTAGTCGAATCTCGAGGTGATGAGGGCATAAGTGACTGTGAGCAAAGACTCCCTGTCCAAATAGGGCTGCAAATGGTGCACCAGGGGATAATTAATCCCCCGCCCAGGGTAATGGATGGATAGATGGAATTATCCTTGGGAGGCAGAACCCACAGCCACTGCGTCTTGTCAGGGTTGAGTTTGAGCCTGTTGACACCCATCCAGACCCTAACAGCCTCCAGGCACCGGCACATCACTTCCACCACTTCACCAACTGGACATGTGGTGGAGATGTACAGCTGTGTGTCATCAGCATACTCATGGCACCTCACCCCATGTCCTTGGATGATCTCACCCAGCAGTTTCATGTAGATATTAAATAGCAGGGGGGAGAGGACTGGCCCCTGAGGCACCCCACAAAGGAGAAGCCTCAAGGTCAACCTCTGACCCCCCACTAACACTGACTGTGATTGGCCAGAGAGGTAGGAGGAGAACCACTGCAAAACAGTGCCCCCCACTCCCAACCCCTCTAGGCGTTGCAGAAGGATGCCATGGTCAACAATGAGATCCAAGGGATATGCAGTAAAGTCATCATCTTTTAAATAGTTACTCCTAAATTTACTTGTGGTTGCTTAAAAACATGCTGATTCATGAATTATCATTTTAATTAATGATCTAATTATGCGTATTACCTTTATTTATATAAAATTAAAAATAGGTGATGCTGTGTCACATACATTTATATAAAAAATGCCTTAATTTTTACACTGCTGCAAGACTGATTCTTTTTTAAAAAAAAAACTGGAATTAAGTCATTTTAAATCTATAGGGCTCACATATAGAATTGTAAGAGCAAATGATGTTTCAGTTTTGACAAAGGAAGACTCATTGGACAAGTTAAACTGGATCAAAATATTAGTAAACCAAATATAGAAACCCCCAAGAAAAACCAAGGCCAATTCAACACAAATTCTACAAGCAAAGTTATAGCTTGACAGAAAGCAATTTGTGGCTCTTAGCTTGACTCCAACCTTGGCATCCTGTGACATCAGTTTAATTCAAAATCAGTAAAGGTCATAATATGAAATCTCTGATTTGATGAGCCCATTTCTAAAAAGTGACAGAAAGCACGTTAAAGAAGACATGATAATGGTATATGTACAAAGGATTATTATACCTCTATACATCT